>NC_054536.1:5404481-5704481 GCF_017654505.1 Polyodon spathula | reverse complement strand
CGGAATGACAGTCTAAGAGGATACCCTTCCAAGCAAATCATGATGCTCATAGCCACAGACTTAAAAAAACAATAATTAGCAGTTATGTGACCTTAAGGCATTTGCTGTACAGTAAGTGACAGAAAAGTGGGTACTTCATGCTGCAGTACGTTGTGCACTACAGTATGCTACTGTGAATGGTGTCGATGCAGTCCACCTGTCCCTCCCCACTGGAAAAAGGGTCAGCAATGCTAAACTCCCCATTATCTGGCAAATTATTTAATACAATTTCAATCATGTTTGAATCACATGTAATATGGCAAGCTGAATTATCATAGCGATATCTCAGACTGATTTAGAGATACCTCTAAATATTTAAAGGTATCTCGAAATCATTTCTAGATATTACTAAATATCTGAAGATATCTCTAATAAATTTTAAGATATCTACAATACATTTAGGAGATATCTTAAATTGATTTACAGATCTTTCTAAATGGAGCTTTAAATGAGATATCTAAAATGCATTGAGATATATTTACTCGTTTAAAGATAATGCTAAATGTTTTCGAGATATCTTTAAATTGTTTAAAGATATCTGAAATTCAACTTAAGATATCTTAAAACGACTTCCTGATTATGTAGATCTTGAAATAACTTCCTGATCATTTGAAAATATCTTCTGGAAGTTATTTAGAGATTTCTTAATGATTTAGAGCTATCTCTAAACGAACAAGAAGTTATTTAGAGATAGCTCTAAATGATTTTAAGATATCTACAAATAATTTCCTGTTCATTTAGAATTGCCACAAACATTAATTATACTGTGTAGGAGTGGTATCTAAAGTTCTACTACCTGCTAAACTAAGGATTAAAAACAGTTTGAATGTGCTGTAGCACAGCTATATATGAAGCAGTATAGATCTATTGAAAAATCTAAGTGCCCACAAAGGATACGAGAAGCGATCGTTCCATGTTGCTCTCTCCACATAATCCAACATCACTACTGCTTTGACTGTGGTCAGGAGTTTGTTCCATGTTTCGTCAAAGTCCACGACCCTTGGTTTCAGGGACATTGTATGGCTTATGCGTTAAAGCTGCAGAAAAAAAGAAAAGCGTCAGTTAATCAATCCCTTGAAAACAGAAAAACACATCATCAGCCAATATAAAAAAGTGATCACATTTAAAAACTAATTTTTGATACATCTTCATATGATCCCCCCCCCCCCCTCCCTCCATTTGTTAACATGCTGTACAGAAACCAGGTTATCAGTACAATCCTGCAGTGGTACAGCACAGTACTAACCGATAGGTAAAAACTGAAATACACACACCAATTCAAAATAACTTAGAAATTAATGTCACCTTACAAAGCCTCACCTGCAATTCACAAGCACTGATATTGTATTGCCATTGCTTGCACCAGCAAAATATTTTAAATGATGGAAATAAAACCATACTATCATTTTTTTTCTCCACTGCCCTGTGTTTTAATGACATTGGCAATCATTTTACCAATCTGTGTTAAACCGTGTTCACCTGAGTTTTGAAGCTAGTTACTTGCCATTGATAACACAGTCTCGATCAGCCAAAGCGCCTTCATAGAAGCATCAGATCTAGTGCATAGCAAAGGATATACGCCAGCCATTCAAAAGAAAACTTTATGCAAAGCGGCTGCTCACTTGATGGCGCCGGCGCTCACTTCAATAAAGACACTGGCTGACCTAGCCTGCTGTACACATGCCTATGCAACTAGAACTGAACCGCAGCACCTGAACTCAAGGGAAAGCAACATAACACTGACACAACAATTCATAATACGATATTCAAGTAATTGCAATGAGACCCAATCAGGATGACTGTACCATTAAAAAGGCAAGGAGCAGCACAAATATGTATTTTAAAAATAGTTACTCTTTAAATATCACGAGATAAAAAGAAACAACGAGTTTACACTGAATGTAAAGGCATGATGATTTCTGCCTTTAGGTCTGTACAATGCAATGAGATAAAAACAAAGTCCCCGTAAAATGGTTTAGTATTCTATTTCCACATCCTGTTTGAGTCTGTGTTCACTTTTAGATGATCAGTCAATAAAAAAAAAAAAGATTGAAAGAGGAAGAAGGTCTTCACAAAACCTACTGATATGGTTTGAAAGCATTTCTGCAACAGGGTTAGACCATAAATCTCATTTTAATGTTCAACACATTAATGCCATCATTCTTTTATGACCTTAAACACAGCTGTGGGGCTAGACAATAATTACATTTTCAATTAGAATTTAGCAGCTAAGATTATCATGATTACCTTAAATCCTGTTTAAACCTTTAATTAGAACATTCCCTCTGTACATTTGTAGTTAGTTAGTTGAAGCTGACACCCTGGGATCCTTCAAGAAGCTGCTTGATGAGATTCTGGAATCAATAAGCTACTAAAAACCAAACGAGCAAGATGAGCTGAATGGCCTCCTCTCGTTTGTAAACTTTCTTATGTTCTCTCACTCAGTCTTTTCCTTGTTTCTGTGCACTTTTCCCTTTTTGGGCTGAATTCAAGTAATCGTCCTATTCCCATTTAAATGTACAAATACATAAACGTGTATTTTTGAAGCCCAGTTGAAATACATGGACAAATACATTGTCTACAGTAACAGATCAGCAGTGCTTATTCTTTTTAGGTGCCTGTCACAAGACTGTTACCAATAGTAACTGTTCAGTACAATATACTATCAAGAAATATTTTTGATAATATGATGCAACTTAATTTTTGTTCCAATCTGACACTGCTGTTAAACTCTCATGTACAGCAGGCTATATTGTGAATTGAATTGCTTCATCAATCAGAAACTAACTAAATAAAAATTCATGCTTTAAAATATATTTGCCTGAAACAAACGCATACTGATCGTCATGTTGGAAATAATACATTTTCTTGTATTACCTTTACTTGGAATACATTTTTATTTTTTTGTAGTTGTGTTCAAGTCTTAATTCCTACTGCAATTTCCATTCCATGTTAGGTCTGCTTGGCTGGCACAGCCTGTGTTAACCTTAAGTGTGGTTCTAACTGGACAGGGATTCTATTTGACCAGCAAAGTAATTATGCTCATGACCAACATATATGAGAGACAGATATGCTTAAAAGATGTTGCAGACATTTGAAAGAGAAGAAAATGTATCAAATAAAAAGGTAAAATGAATGACAAAGGGAACAGTGTATCATTGTTGAAACTATGCTTGCTTTAATTTTAGTTTTTTTTATGCATAACACTTTAGATGTATAATTCAACCAGTATTTTTTTAATTCTGTAGCTGTGAAAATTAACAAACAAAAAGATACTCATCACAACAGCAAAGGCGACCAGTGATAAAGAGGATAAATGAGAGTCAAGAAAAATAAGGCTCCCTTGAAAAATGACATTTCTGGAAACTGCCATAAATATTAATTACACCATTTGATTTCAAAATACGCCCTTTGTAGAAAATAACAATTTTCATGGCGTGAATATTCAAATGGAAGCTAAAAATGATGCTGTTTTTATCCAGTATGACTGACTAAACCAGGCTGTTGCATATCCTGAAACACCGAATTACGAGCTGTATGTTAATTGACATAGCCAATGAAGCCCTGACACACACACACAAAAAAAAAAAAAAGTTTGCAAAAGCAAAGTCACAAATTACATCTTTTCATGAAAACTGAGACCACCACCTAGGCACTTGCACACTATCTTTGGGCACAAATAGGCAAAGTATGTGTTTGATTATGTATACAGTATACATAAATACATGACTGGCTATGCAAGTAGTTAGCTTGTATTCTCTTTTTACCAACAAAACTTACAGGTTTATTTTGAAGAGGGGGTTGTTTGCATGTTGGTCCTGTTCTGCTACAGTAACAGAGCTAATTTAAGACACCCTGCTTCTGAAGATAGCATGCCTTGGAATAAAATAAGTGTCAAGCTGGGTAAAGCATGTTGTCCAGCAAAACTTCCTTTGAGGAATGTAAACAAACTTAACTGTCAACAATGTAAATAATTGCCATTCGTACTTAAAATTAGAAAAACACCTTTGAAAACCAAATGAGATGCCATTCCACTGGTTGCAGTAATGCGGTGTAATGTAAATAAAGTCCATGGCAGAAGAGATCAGACCGAGAATACACTTAAATAACTGTTTTTATAATTAAATGATAAAATACCAATTAACGACCAATTAAACAAAGAATAGCAGCTATCTACATTAAACAGTATCACTGGCACTGCTATACTGTCCATTGTGAAATCCGTTGAATAACGCAGCCCGCCTGGTTACTGCGGCATCGCCTTGTGCTGTTTTCATCACTAAACCCGGCTGTAATCAAGATGCAGCATTACGAAAAAATAATGTAAATGACCGATGTTAAGTAATCCTTAGTCATACTACAGTAAGTACAGTCTGTAAAATATACTGCTATTAGAGTCACACTAACACAGTACTGGGGAAAGCCTTGTCACTCATTACTGCTGCAGAAACCAGTTAGGCCTATATAGTACAACCATAGAAAGGTTATCATCAAATTAAAACAATAAGGGATCAAAGCACATAAACAGAAGACAAAATGGATGGCGATATTTAGATGCATGCCCCCCCCCCCCCCCCCCCAAAAAAAGATAACTAACAGTTATTCGTGGCAAAAATAAAGGTGAAAAAAAAATGAAAATAACTAAGGCTGTATTAATAACTGAGAGACCCCTGCCAGAACCAGCGGAGGCACGACCAAAGGCAGCAGCACACAGTCAATGTTTCTTATCTCAAACAACAACTGGCAGCACAGTTCCCGTGACGGACAGACATGCCAATACATACACTTAACGACAGGTTTAAATTGTAATTACCTTTGGCCAATGTCACTGAATATATTTTACAAAGTAAAGTTCATCTGCTGTCACTGGCTTGATCTCTTTCACTTACACCTCTGTCATTACACTACCTCACCGGAGTTACCATTTCATCAGCTGGAGGGGTGGATCGAGAACATAGGTATTCATTGCTTTGAAATATCGTCACTTTTTTTTCAAATCCTTTCAAAATAGATTGTTTAATGTAATTTTTTTGTTACACATACCGTTTAATCAAAATATGGACAATCTAAAACACTGAATAGAAGAGACAGCAAGTACCGCATCCCCTTATATCGACTACAAATGGAGTGACCGAAAGTATGGGTGCCCAACATGGTCTAACTTCACAAACTTTAAAAATAACTCGCTTATGTACGCTGAGATTTAGAGGTGCGTAGTATTATGAATCTAAATAAAAAAATAAAAAAACTTTAAAAATTGTTTTAACCGCAAGAAAATAAATACATTTACAAACACAAGAAAGTTTATTTTAAAATAATTTATGAAGCGTTACAAATTACCCCACAGACCCTGTTAAGAAAGTAATACCGTACTAATGTGAAATCGAACAAAATAAGTAACCAAACTGACAAAGAAATGACTTGTGTAAATGTGATTGTTTTTAAAATAAAGGTATGGTATTTTACATACCGCTTTTTGCATTTTAACATTATATCATCATGATCTGCACTTTACAAAGAACTTTAAAATGTATTATTATTATTATTATATTTAAACGCTGTAGGCGGTGTGTTATTCTTATAACCTGCTCATATGAGCAAATTCACTCACCGGCCTACATATACACATGGTAAATGAAAAAATAGCGCATTGATGCCTGGGTAATTGACAAGGTTACCACCTCTGAGGAACAAAAAAAAAAAAAAAACGGGACCTCCGAACTGAAGGGGTGTTGTTAAAAGTGTAAACTTCCTTAGAAATCCTCTATTCATTCAGTATGAAACCCTGGTGACAACCGATTAAAATTCATGGGGTTTCCATGTGGGTCAATTTACACGTGAAATGGCGATGCGCCTGCACGTTTGGGAGAATTACTGGGGTAAATCAGATTTGTGACCGAAAAAAAACGGCCAAAGAGAGGGATAGGGTAAATCTCATTTACTCGTGTAAACACGAAACACTGGGGAAATCCGGGCCCAGCTTCGCATGGAACGACGCATTTCACGTGTAAATGTTAATGAGGGTGTTTATCCTTAAACATAAATATTGCAAGGGAGCAGGTCAGTTGTTACTATGGATTCCAAGATGGCAGAACATAGTGAGCTAGTGGTGAGTTTATAGTTAGCAGTGTAGTTCACCTTTTTTTTATTATTGTGTTTTGCTGATCCGTACTGTCATGTTCTATATCTTTTGTGGGCTTACAGTTCTGTATAAAACCACTTACCATGAACTGTGTATGCCCGTGTTATAGTATTAATGCAGGTGTATGAGAATACCCTTGCTGCTTAAATGACTAACTGAATTCCCATCCTTTTTTTGATCCCAGCTATATCCAAAGACAATGCGTGTCTGCCCTCCACTTTAGTAAATATAGTTGGTGAACTGGATGTCATGAGCCAGCTCAATCGCCCAAAAACAGCGGAACAACATCCAACAAATTGTTGTTGCCCTCTCAGAACTGACCAAATAAAATTACAAATGAACATATTGACTGTGTTTTATTTGTTTGCATCATTAATATTTGACAACAGTAAATCCAACACAACTTAAAGGAAAGGAGAGAATGCCTGACAGCACGAGACTCCTCAGAAAGCTCCTGTCCAATTGAAACTGACAGCTGAGGGAACCACAGTTGCCAAGTCCGTTTATAAGAATTGGGCTTGTTTTTGAGAGTCGCTAGTTGGAACTTGCATAAACACCCATACTCTAACATGGGTTTTTTTGTTTTGAAAGACAGTGTTGCTTTTTTTTTTCTTGTGAGACTTGGCAACACTGGTAACTTTCCTCGTCTGTGTCACAGCAGGCAGTGCCAATTTTGGGAACGAACTAATGCTGCACCTAAGTCCGTTTCATCAGTATCTGCCACCTCCCTTTCAAGCGCCCACTACCCATATTTGCCCAAGCGTGGTGTTGAATGCTTCCTCAGCAGCTGTCAGCCGTCTGGACAGGTAAGGTTTCTAAGCCAGGGTAGTATACGCAGCATCACAGGCACCTCCAAAATTATTGGCACCCTTGATAAAGATGAGTAAAAAAAAAGGCTGTATAAAATAAACAACACAGGTAATGAGCTATATTTTATCCTCAAAAATATGGGAAAACTATATTCTTTTATACTAATACAATTGCTCAGAGAAAACGTTTATTTTTAACAAGTAATTTTTTTTTTTCTCAAAAAGATAGGTGTCAAAATTATTGGTACCTCTAAAGATTCTTTTAAATAAAATCAAACAAAATTAAATCTGCATTAGAATTCTACTTTTTTAAGTACATCTCAGTCTTACGAAACTGTATTGTGGCCTTCCATGGCTTCCTGTTTCACTGGGGTATAAAAATGAGGTAACACGAATGTAAAATCCATTTGTCATCCATCACTATGGGCAATAATTAAGAAGTTCAAAACCAGTGGAACAGTGGTAAATCTGCCTGGTAGAGGACACATGTGCATCTTGCCCCCACGCACAGAGAGGAAGATAGTTCGGGAGGCAAAAAAGAATCCAAGGGCCACAGTTGGAGAATTACGGAACTTGCTTGCATCTTGGGGTCACCAAGTCTCCAAATCTACAATTAGACACCACCTCCATGTCAATAGCCTATTTGGAAGGGTTGCCAGAAAAAAAGCCTTTATTGAGAGCAACCAACAAATGTAAGCGCATGGAGTTTGCTAAACAGCACTGGCACTTGGATTGGAACTGGGTGCTATGGTCAGATGAGATGAAAATATTGCTGTTTGGCCATGCACACCAGGGGTGGGTTTGGCGTCGAAAGAAGGATGTGTATGCAGAAAAGAACCTCATACCTACTATAAAATATGGTGGTGGATCTTTGATGTTATGGAGCTGTTTTGCTTCCACTGGTCCTGGGGCCCTTGTTAAGGTCAATGGCATCATGAACTCTACCAAGTACCAGGACATTTTAGCCAAAAACCTGGTTGCCTCAGCCAGGAGGCTGAAACTTGGCCGCAAGTGAATCTTCCAGCAAAACAATGACCCCAAGCACACATCAAAATCCATAAAGAAATGGTTAATTGACCACAAAATCAACATTTTGCAATGGCCATCCCAGTCTCCAGACTTGAATCCCATTGAAAACCTGTGGTTTGAATTGAAGAGGGCAGTCCATAAGCGCAGACCAAAGGATATCAAGGATCTGGAAAGATTCTGTATGGAGGAATGGTCTAAGATCCCTTCCAATGTGTTCTCCAATCTCATAAAAAATTATATTAAAAGGCTCAGTGATGTTATCCTTACAACGGGAGGGTGCACAAAGTACTGAAAACAAGGGTGCCAATAATTGTGACACTTAAGTTTTTTGGAAATAAATTTGTAATTTGAGAAATGTGTAATTTTGGTTGATTCCCTTGAATCATTAATGGAGTACAATATATTCCACATGTTGGAAAATTACAGTATAGCTCATTACCTGTGTTGTTTATTTTATACAGTCTTTTTTGCTCATCTTTATCAAGGGTACCAATAATTTTGGAGGTGCATGTATATATTGGTTCCATATGATACTGTACTGCCATTGTGTACTTTTCATCCTTGTTTTGGAAACGATCACAATATTTAGAAGTGAGTAGTTTTTCGAGATTTACGATTATACTGTAAATTTACAGTATAATCGTAAATCTCGAAAAACTACTCACTTATAAATCTTTTGTAGTCATTTTTGTATTAATTTAGTATAAATACATGTTAATTTGGATTCATATGTTGTTTTTTTCTGACTTTATGTGAACGAAAAGACACTCATTTGCCCGTTTTCCCATTGGAAATAGTGATATTTTGAAATATCACTGTCCTGGTCACAAAAGCAAAGTTTGTGGGGAAATAATAGCCATTTTCTATACTTTTGAGGCATAAGCAATTAGGAAATAACACTTACTACCCAGGAACAAAAATTGTGTTACATAGTGTCATCATCACGAGACTATGACTGTGGTTGTCATCTAATAGGATTGGGGTTGTTATCTACAAATGTACTGCCAAAAAGCAAATTCACCCACCCTGTGACAAAGAACAGCTGCTCCTCCAAGTAACAGCTTGGACATGTCTCTTGACCTCAAACTGAGAATGCAATGTTCTTTGTCAGGGTCGCCTTGTATGGAGCTGTGGATCCCATACAACCTCAAGTGGACTGGAATCAAGTAATTTTAACCATCTAAGGCAAGATGTGTGAAGTAACGACAAATCACTTTAAACCCGTCCCTGCCCACTCTGGATGAATGAAACGGTATATGTCATCTTCAGTGAAAACGTTGCTATCATGACTGCTATTTGTCATGATATCTAGGTGTAAGAACATAACAGGAGGTCCATCTAAACTCACCTGGTTCCTAGTAGTTGATTGATCTCAAAACTTTCAAGTTTGGTCTTAAAGGATCCAAGTGATGCTGCTTCAAAAGCATAACTAGGTGACCCATTCCATACCCTCTCCACACACGTGTGAAAACGTGTTTCCTTCTCTCTGTACTACGTCTATCTCCAGTGAATTTCTGTCTGGTCGTGGTTTCTGTGCGGCGCTTCAAGTATTAGTTATGGTTAGCTATATCAACTCCTTTTTTAATTGTATAGACTTGTGAGTATGTAACAGTTAACATGTGTTGAAACTGTATGCACTCTAAGTCTTTCCAATGGATTTCCTGGGTGGCTGGAAACGTGTCAGCTGCTCCCCCAAGCTTTGTGTCATCAGCAAATTTGACAAGTTCGCTAATTATCCCCTGATCAAAGTCGTTGATGTAGTTATGAAACAACAGGGGTCCAAGGACACACCCCACTGAGTACACGACCCCAGCTAGAGGGTCTTACCTCTTACCGTAATCTCTGATTCCTATGTTTTAACCAGCTATGTATCCACTAACTTCCCTGTATTCACACAGATTGCAGCTTGGGGCTAGTGTTTCATGCGGCACTTTGTCAAAGGCTTTTTGCAAGTCTATGCATATGATTTCATACAGGTTAGGAGCAGCACATTATCTGTATTGCTTGAAAATAAAGTATTATGAAAAACACATATGATTTACGAATGCTATTAGAACAATAATAAACTTGTGGTGTTGTCTTGGAAACCTGCATTGTTGGAGTGTCCCAGCAGAGTTTGAAAATTACTTTTTTAAATGACAGGTATCACGTGATAATACTGTATTACTGCATTGGAGATGAAACAGGGACCTATATTCATGGTATTATTGCATTAGTTTCATATGAAATAACTAAGGTCAACACGATTATAATACTGTACCTTTAACAAGCCTCCCCCTTTACTTCTTTATCCTGTATTCTCTAAACACTTGTCAAGCACTGTAGAAACACATTTGTTGAAGCGTGCATTCTTGCTAAACATTTTATTTGATGTTGATAAGCCCTCCTGAAATCTATTTGCCTGCAGCATTATAAATAAAGCTATGGTTTTCCCAAAAATGTGGAATGACCCTTGATTGCAAGTTTAAAAGAAAAGCACGATGGATGTATTAATGTACTTGAGCCTGTAATACATTTGGAGACGTTTTGATTATTAAAGGTTTACCGTAATTACATGAATATTAGAGTGTATCATATACATTACATTAATAGAGCTATGTATCATACAGAAATATGTTTTTGTCAAGTCCGCACCCAGGCTAGTATTTCTATCACAATAGTGTGTGTGTGTCATTCTCCCTGTCTGTGTGCTGTGTACAGTAAAAATAAATCTATGGTAACAATTGGTATCTCTGAATATAATTTATTGGCAGAGTATATATTATTACATTGCGAGTCACCTTGGTAATTCTGAGTTCATTAAAAACAAAAATTCATGAAAACATTCTACATAACAAAATACTCCAACAATCCTTTTTTTGAGCTTCTTAATTTATCTTCCACAAGTCTCCCTCCCCTTTTCCTTAAAATATTAAAAAGGATACTTCCCAACATCCGATCGTACTGCAAGCACTTCATCAAAGCTAAAAAAAACTCCACACACAGAGCAGAGCGCGCAGAGTCCGTTGCTGTTTTTGTCCAATCACAGTTCGATTCCCCAGCACGCGCGCAGCGATTTTATGATTCTTTTCAAAGTGATCCGGTTAATGTCGATATTTTTGGCTTTACTTCTCTTGCCCCGCCTTCGTACAAGCGCTAATCCAGCTATCGTGTGCTTTTGCAGAGAGCTTTAAAAAAAAGCTCTAATTTTGCCCCGCCCCCGGGTGGGTTGATTTTTTGTTCGTGGTCCTTGGTTTTTGTTGGAGACGCCGAGGAGCGACATTTTACCCAGTTAAGCAGCATCAGAGCTGACGTGGCGGCTACGTGTGCAGCGGCTCAGGCCATCCACTCCTACCGTAATCAGTGACGAGCCCCACTACGTAAAAAACATCGGTAAGTTATTACAGTCATTACAAACAACAAGAGGAGGCTTTTCAAGGGAAAAAAAAGAAAGAGGAAAGACTGCGAAAGTGGCTTGCTGGTGACTCGGGGTTGGACATCTACGTGTGTCATTCAGTACATCATCAAAACAATAACACGAGCAAGACATTTTCAGTTTGTAGTTATTTTGATCAGGCTCCTGTGACTCCTTTGTTACTACATTCACTTGTTTTTTTTTGTTTGACATATTTTGACATTCGACATTTTTGATTTCGAGTGCCGAACAATCCAGCCGAAATAACTGTTTTTTTTAGCGATGGATGTGCTGGTATTTTTGTCCAGATAATTATGTAGGGCGTAACTTACATTAATATTTCATTATTGGATACGAAACAAAGTACGTTTTGTTTTTATATGTTTTTTAGTAAGGACATTACTTCATACATCACGGACAGGGACAAGAGGGGTTTTGTAATTTTCAGGGACGTTAGATTATTGTTAGTCCTTGTCGAGCTAACAGTAAGAAACTTTTCATACTGCAGTTCGTTTAAAAAAAATTTATTTTGTTGATTTGCATTATTTAGCATTTATCCTTATATATATATTTATATATATATATAATATATATATATATATATATATATATATATATATATATATATATATATCAGATAATAAAAATACAAGCAGCTACTTGCGATTAAAAATGTTTTACTCATTGTATGACTGTACGCCTGTTTGTGTATTTTCTGAGTGCCCTAATGATTATTTCACTGTTGACAAAATAAGATTAAACGTGATGCAATGTCTGGCTCTCTAGCATTTGGCAACTGCGTTTCAAATTTAAAGATTTGGACCGATTATTATTATTTTTTTTTGTATCAATGTTGGAATGTTTACTAGACAGATAGCCGTTACATAGAACGTTAATAGCGACTACATTTAAAAAGCATCTACAAAAAATAATAATGTAAATGAGTGGAGGTCAGTTATCGTAATGCGTATTGTTTTGTGTTGGTGCTATAGTAAAACACATTTCTAGATATTTTCAGTTTAACTTTTAGTTTCCTTTAAGCGGGAAGATGGTAAACTTGGTTTGGCAAAAGTGAATAGTTGTTTCCATTTACTTTATTTTTTTTCTCCTTTTTTTGTTAATTAATGCCGAACGGCATTTAGACGTGTATGGTTTAATATTTTTGGATGCGATTACAGGTTTATTTTTAATGTTTTACTTAAAATGGCGGCAGCTGTTGTAAGAGGAAGGTTCCAGAAATGGCGCAGAGCCTGTCTCCTCCCATCTGTCCAAAATCTAGACTACACTCTGCCTAGGAGAATCGTTTATTATAGTAGTATTTATGCAATAAAGCCAGAGCAACTAAAGATTACAAGACATATGTTAAGTACGTACGTTTGTAAAATGGTCTCGTTTGGAAATTAAAATACATGCACGTAGTTAATGCCAGTAGTCGCTATACATAGAAAAAGCGGGAAACTGTTGCAGAGTACTTGTGTGTGTGTTTTTTTTTTTTTTTTCTTACACACAAATGTACAACACTGCATTTTCCATCTTTCTATAATAATATTATTTTGGTTAATTTGGTGATAAATCGCATATATCAGGCTTGATATTCTACAGAGTTTGTCATTTCGTTATTGAAATACAGTCTATAAACTTGGGGAATTTACAACCAGACAGAAGAATTTTGTATTGATTACTAAACCAAATGCATTCAGCATAAAGAAGTTTAGCATGGTGTTGCCAACAAACTGCAATATATAGTATGCAAAGATATAAAAATAAAAATAATCAAAATAAACCTATTGCAACAAAAGGAAACCTATGTATTTTATTGAAAACAGTAAACCATTGAGTAAACTGTTGGGCCACATCTAGTGTTCTAGAAGCGTGAACTAACCTGGGAATGGAGTCCACAGGATATTTGAGTCTCATTGTATAGTTCTATTATCATTGTCCCTTCTGGTGTTTTTCCTGCACTAAAAAGTACATGTATAAAGTACACGCTGTTTTCAGAGCACCCTGTCTCCCTTCTGCCCACCTTTATGATCCTAGAAAACTGTTCTCCATTCATTTTATGTGCCCACAGACTACATTTAACCACACACACACACACACACACAGTTTTATATATATATATATATATATATATATATATATATATATATATATATATATATATATATATATATATAAAAACAAGTAATCTATATCCAGGACTCCAGATGAGGTTTTACTGTGGGCATAATACCGCAGTAGTGATGTCAAAAAGTGAATTCTTCTAGAGGTAAATATACTTGAACTTTGACCCATTCAACACCTTGAGACCATCACTTTCAATTCAAACACAAAATGTCCGTTTTCAAAACTGTACTGCTGAACCTCGTCATCTTTAATAGCATCACAAGGGTATCCATGTATTATATATAAAACAAAACAAAAAAAAAGATGGGCCTCTTCAGTGAGTCACAGGAAAACAATTCCATCTTGGGTTTCTGTGACAGTTTATAAATTACTCGACCTTCAGTCTCGTAATTTATGATGTCACAGAAACCCTAGATGGAATTATTTTCCTGTGACTCGCTGAAGCCCATCTATTATTCTGTATATATGAATTTTATATTTTAACAAAATTATTGGTCAATGTGTTAAAACTTTTAATATAAAGCCGTATGGATAAATACAATAAGGAAATGCATTAATACGTTATAAACCTATTTGTTTAATATAGGCACCTTTTTTTTTTAGCGGTTGCTGCTGACGATGGTTCCAGTTGGATTTGTAGTGGGACTGGGGGGTTTATGTTAACCTGTGTAGCTTCGACTGTTTCCTACCCTTACTGTGATTGGCTGCGAAGACAACAGGGCTAGCCAGAGATTGGAAAATGTTTGTTGGGTTGTTTTTAGTCTTGTTTGCAGTTTCCTAGTAACTGAAAACATTATATTCTGGGTGACGTAGTTGTTAGTGGAAGAATTTACTATGTGGGTAATAATGGATGTACAATACATTGTGGAAGGGTGAAGTCACCTCTTAAAGACATTAAGTGTACCCCTGTGATATTTAGTTACTAAGTATTGATAACACAAGGATTTAACCAAAAGTGCAATACCACCATTCTACCATTCTCCACTGCAACCTTGACCTCTGACCTAATATGGATGTCATTTGACTTTGAATTCTGTGATTCTGTGGTCAAGTTCAATTGTGGGTGTTGTACAAGAAAAAAGCAACCCTTTCATGTCAGTTATTTTTATAAAACTACCGCTGCCGTAGTGTTAAAGCCTTATGACGTAGACTTCATATTTGCATGGTTATATGAACCCTGCATCTAAATCTGTTTATGACCTTGACATTTTTGTCATGGTTTTATATGGCTGCCATATTGAGGTCATGGGGACTTTTTAACTTGGAGACAAACCCTTCACTGCTGCATTGCTTAAACCTCTTGCCATATCAGTGAAACAGAGTTACATTACAGTGGCTTGCAAAAGTATTGACCCCCCCTTGGCATTTTTCCTATTTTGTTGCCTTACAACCTGGAATTAAAATGGATTTTTTGGGGGGTTTGTATCATTTGATTTACAACATGCCTACCACTTTGAAGATGCAAAATATTTTTATTGTGAAACAAACAATAAATAAGACAAAAAAAATAGAAAATTTGAGCGTGCATAAGTATTCAACCCCCCCCCCCCAAGTCAATACTTTGTCGAGCCACCTTTTGCAGCAATTACAGCTGCAAGTCTCTTGGGGTATGTATATAAGCTTGGCGCATCTAGCCACTGGGATTTTTGCCCATTCTTCAAGGCAAAACTGCTCCGGCTCCTTCAAGTTGGATGGGTTCCGTTGGTGTACAGCAATCTTTAAGTCATACCACAGATTCTCAATTGGATTGAGGTCTGGGCTTTGACTAGGCCATTCCAAGATATTTAAATGTTTCCCCTTAAACCACTCGAGTGTTGCTTTAGCAGTATGCTTAGGGTCATTGTCCTGCTGGAAGGTGAACCTCCGTCCCAGTCTCAAATCTCTGGAAGACTGAAACAGGTTTCCCTCAAGAATTTTCCTTCAATTCTGACCAGTTTCCCAGTGCCTGCCGATGAAAAGCATCCCCACAGCATGATGCTGCCATCACCATGCTTCACTGTGGGGATGGTGTTCTCGGGGTGATGAGAGGTGTTGGGTTTGCGCCAGACATAGCGTTTTCCTTGATGGCCAAAAAGCTCAATTTTAGTCTCATCTGACCAGAGTACCTTCTTCCATATATTTGGGGAGTCTCCCACATGCCTTTTGGCGAACACCAAACATGTTTGCTTATTTTTTTCTTTAAGCAATGGCTTTTTTCTGGCTACTCTTCTGTAAAGCCCAGCTCTGTGGAGTGTACGGCTTAAAGTGGTCCTATGGACAGACACTCCAGTCTCCACTGTGGAGCTTTGCAGCTCCTTAAGGGTTATCTTTGGTCTCTTTGTTGACTCTCTGATTAATGTCCTCCTTGCCTGGTCCATGAGTTTTGGTGGGCGGCCCTCTCTTGCCAGGTTTGTTGTGGTGCCATATTCTTTCCATTTTTTAATAATGGCTTTAATGGTGCTCCGTGGGATGTTCAAAGTTTCAGATATTTTTTTATAACCCAACCCTGATCTGTACTTCTCCACAACTTTGTCCCTGACCTGTTTGGAGAGCTCCTTGGTCTTCATGGTGCCGCTTGCTTGGTGGTGCCCCTTGTTTTGTGGTGTTACAGACCCTGGGGCCTTTCAGAACAGGTGTATATATACTGAGATCATGTGACAGATCATGTGACACTTAGATTTTACACAGGTGGACTTTATTTAACTAATTATGTGACTTCTGAAGGTAATTGGTTGCACCAGATCTTATTTAGAGGCTTAATAGTAAAGGGGGTGAATACATATGCACGCACCACTTTTCCGTTATTTATTTTTTAGAATATTTTGAAACAAGTTATTTTTTTCATTTCACTTCACTAATTTGGACTATTTTGTGTATGTCCATTACATGAAAACCAAATAAAAATCAATTTTAATTCCAGGTTGTAAGGCAACAAAATAGGAAAAATGCCAAGGGGGGTCAATACTTTCGCAAGCCACTGTATAGGTGGTGTTCCATTTAACTGTCATATTGTTTTAACCCCTGGTCAGATCAGTGATGGATATATTTTATTCTCATTCAGCACCCCTTTTACTTTGTTTGCAAACCATTCAATCTGATATTACCATTTGATTAAGATTTTGTTCACAAAAACTCAAGTTTTAGTCATTCATGACATAAACTCTTCCTTTTACTGAAAAAAACAATAGAAGTTATTATTAGTGAATTTTAACTATTTTTTTCACACTGGTCACCCGTTGCTTCCACAAAAAAAAAAAACAACTGTGAAATATGTTTAGAAGGATAAGAGTGTTTGGAGGCAGGAGATTTAACAGATGTCACCAAGAACAGGACCACTTATCTGTTAATCACTCCTAGTCTCTAGTGCTGCTAATTTATATCTTTTCATAAGCACTCAGAATCATTATTAAAAAAAAAACAAATAGGTGGTTGCCTACTTTACTGATGTTATGAGTTGAAGTTTTAATACAATAGAAACATCTGAACATATATACAAGAAACAAAATATGTGCTACTTAATGATAAATACTTGTATTTATAATTATAACACATACATGTATTAAGTCATCATAAAATTTGACTGATAGCTTGATTCACAGACTGCCTAAATTTGCATTATGTAGTCCAAGACTAGTGTTAATCTGGGCGTGTGAATCTAGCTATGTTATTTAAGTAGCAAAACAGTAGTATTCGTTGATATCAAAAAATGGAAACTGCACATTGGATTTCTCCTTTTGAAATGTTTGTTTGTAAACTGAAAAGGTCTGCAATGCTGTAATAGTGAAACAGTACTTTATGGCCCTACAATAAGGACTGACAATTTTTAACAGTGCCCACTGGTTACGTTTATGTTTATGTACACAATCATCTTGCCTAAAGTCTACACTTTTATGCAAGTTCATTACAGCTAATATAATCTACATCATCATTTATTAGAAAAAAATAAGACAGTTTTCAATTTAAATCACCTGTTTTCATAGAGTGGGAAACATTAAAAATAAATAAATGCTTGCGCCACCCCCCCATTATTATTGCAGTATGACTAAGAAGCAACATGAATAAAAAAATGGGGGGCCAAGTTTACACCAAGTGTATGTTGTTTAACTTTTATAGTAATAATGGCCCCTGCTTCTTTATTCATGTTGCTAGTAGTTCATACTGCAATAGAAATGGGGGACCACGTTTGCCCCAGTTGTGTATTTTTTACCTTGGCCATTCTTTTGCTATTGAATCTTTACAGGCTGATCCTTTTTGTATGATTTGGCCCCTTTTGTAGATGTTGCATCTTTATATAGCTGAACACTTTGCAATTTTATACACGTGGGATGTTTTTGGACAGTAAAACATCAGAGAGCTATAAGCTGGCAGATGATCGATAACAAGATTCTAGGACAATATTAACTGTTGAAGTTCACCTCAAGCACAATGGTTGCAATATACAGAATTGAAGACTAATTATATATAAATTACACACACACACACAGTGCCGTGAAAAAGTATTTGCCCCCTGTCTGATTTTGTGCATTTTTCATATTGAATTTGGTCAGATATTTTTGTGGGTTGCAGTGATATATAGAGGGAGTATGAGAAAAATTAACACTAGTGTTTGGTGCTTCTTTCATTTGTTTGGTGTGCAAGGTAATTAAACATGCACTCTTCAGGTGTGAAAAAGTTATTGCCCCCACTAGTTAACTCAACCCAATTAAAGGGATAATTAGGATCAGCTGTTGGAATACTTTGGTTAACAAGCAGGCCTATTTTGGGCCAGCACTGCCCAATATAAATCTGACTAACTTTGGCCCTTACCATCAGAGTGAAGTTGTCCGCACACAGTTTCTAGAGGCACAGCATGCCACTATCAAAAGAAATGCCTGAAGACCTCTGGAAATAATGTTGATGCCTATCAGTCTGGAAAGGGTTGCAAAGCCATTTCTAAGGCTCTGGGGCTCCACCAAACCACAGTCAGAGCCATATCGTCCAAATGGAGAAAGTTTGGGACAGTAGTGAATCTTCCCAGGAGTGGCCGTCCTGCCAAAATCTCTCCAAGAGCAAGGCGTAAAATCGTCCAGGAAGTCACAAAGAACCCTAGAACAACATCCAGGGATCTGCAGGCCTCTTTCGCCTCCGCTAAGGTCAGTGTTCATGACTCCACCATCAGAAATATATTGGGGGAAAAAATGGGATTCATGGCAGAGTAGCAAGGCGGAAACCACTGCTCACAAAGAAGAACATGAATGCTCATCTCAAGTTTGCCAAAAAGTACCTGGATGATCCTCAAGAGTTCTGAAACAATGTTATATGGACAGATGAGTCAAAAGTGGAACTTTTTTGCCAACATGGGCCCTGTTATGTCTGGTGAAAACCAAACACCTCTTTCTACAGTAAGAACCTCATACCAATGGTCAGGCATGGTGGTGGTAGTGTTATGATTTGGGGATGCTTTGCTGCATCAGGACCTGGACGACTTGCCATCATTGAAGGAACCATGATTTCTGCTCTGTATCAGAATGCTACAGGAGAATGTCAGGCCGTCTGTCCGTGAACTGAAGCTGAAGTGCAGCTGGGTCATGCAGCAAGACAATGATCCGAAACACACAAGCACGTCTACATCAGAATGGTTGAAGAACAAGGAATTTAAAGTTTTGGAATGGCCTGGTCAAAGTCCAGACCGAAACCCCATTGAGATGTTGTGGCAGGACCTGAAACGAGCAGTTTGTGCTGTCAAATCCACAAATGTCACTGAGTTGAAGTAGGTCTATATGAAGGGGTGGGCCAAAATTCTTCCACGGCGCTGTGAGAGACTGATCAATAACTACAGGAAGCGTTTGGTTGCAGCTATTGCTGCTAAAGGTGGCGTAACCAGTTATTGAGTCTAAGGAGGAGATTACTTTTTCACACGGGGGCATTGGGTGATGCATAACTTTCTTTAATAAATAAATGAAATCAATATCAATTTTGTTGTATTTGTTCACTCAGGGTCCCTTTTATCTAATATTAGATTTTGGTTGAAGATCTGATTTAAAATTCAGTGTAAAAAATATGCAGAAAATCAGACAAGGGGCAAATACTTTTTCACGGTACTGAGTGTGTGTGTGTGTGTGTGTGTGTATGTATATAATATATATAATCATATAAAATATGTGTGTGTGTGTGTGTTTTAATCCATTTGTTTCATTTTCTGTACATGTACGTGATAATACTGTCAGCATCATGTGGCGTACAGCAGCTGGGATACTTACCTTACTGAACTTTATAGTTTTAGAAGTAGAGCAGATAAGCAGAAATATATTTTTTGTGTTCCTTTTAGTCCAATGACCATGGAAACTGTGGTTGACTCTCAGCAGGACGGAAGTGCTAGCGATTGTGTTTCTGACAGAGAAGCAATCCTGAGCCAGTCTACTCACTCTCCAGTTTCAACAGTTACACAGGTAAATAAGCAAAATGAGCAATGGAAAAAGAGGAAACTAGAAAATAATTCATCTTTGAACTCTTCTCGCATTTTCCTAATGTGTAAGCCCCCTGTATTTGAACTTGAGGTGTGTGCACCTATATTTCCACTGGTGTGACCTCTGGCTAACTCTTAATCCCAATTTTCTCATTTTAGTGTAGTTTTAGTTTTTTACACCAAGTTTCTGTCTATTGGTATTCTTTTAGCCCTGCATCCTTTTCCACAATATACACTAACAGCTTTCCTGTATTAGCTGGCCATTTAACCTCAGTAACCAGATAAGCCCCCCCAAAGACATTAAACATGTAAGAACATGATACACCACAGCTTTTGATTTATGCAGTTGTTGACATGAAAAAAAACATCCAAAAAGAAAACATTTTTTTTAAGTTATTCTATAAAGAAATTGTCTATAATAGCGAACATTTGTTTGCATAAAACATTCCAAATTCTAAAATAGTTCTCGGCAGACCTTACATTTTCCAAACTTTTGCTTGGCTTTCTAACTGATTCAGCAGACATTTGACTCAAATCTGAGAAAATAAATTGTATACTAGATTCAATTGGCTGAAAAAATTAACACTGCAGCCCTTTTTATGTATTGCATAAATAAACTTACTGTACCAGCAATCCGTTTCCTTTTAGGGGACCAAACTGGTCTGTTTTGTGGAGAGGAGGAAACAACCTGATTACCACCCATACCCCCCCCCCTTTCAATCCAAAGTTTGAAGTGAACTTCACTGGGTCTTTAGACTGCCAACACCCACAACTACTTTAAGATGCCTCTACATCAATACCAGAATTTAAGCCAAAGATCTTTTCTCTTTCCTTCTGAAATTGTCCAATAATTTCTCAGGGAAATTTGTTGGTGATGTCCGGTACAATATATATATTTTTATTTTAACCTCTTATTTAAGATCTGAAATTATAATTGACGTTTTAATATAAATAAAACCTATGCAATATTACGTTCTCGGAGCCCTGTTAACATACAGCCCAAGTTTACCTTGCATGTTTTTTGAAAGTTTAGTTAAGCACCTATTCTTAATTATATGATGTAGTATTACACTAATCCAGACATCAAGTGGACACCAACTTCTGTGTCTTGGGCTCTCAATCTGGAAGATGAGGGTAATTTGACCTTTGTTGGTATTGCAACTCTTCTCACATGATTCCTCCTCTTCCAGATTCACTTCCTACATTCTGTACCAAGGTGATGGAAGAAGGAACATGCAACCTTCTCCTTGGCCACTCTACAAACCACTTTAGAAACTGACACACAAAATATTGATTGAATTAACGGTAATTACATGGTTCCTCTGAAAATTGTTAGTCTTGTGTCTGAGATCAAATAGCTGTGGTTTTATCTATTAAAAGTATTTGGCCTTTACAGATTTATTTAGCATGGCTGATTACTGTATGTGATTTATAGTAATTGAAAATGTAATTTTCTTTTTAAATTGTTTCAGGTTTCTGGAGCAGCAGGAGGATCCCCAGCTGTAACCGTGGTTCAGTTACCAGGCGGACAAACAGTACAGGTTCAAGGAGTCATTCAGGCAACACAACAATCAGTCATTCAGTCACCACAAATACAGACTGTTCAGGTAAACCAGGGATTTGAACCCTTTGAATACCACAATTTTTCCCCCCTAATTTTGTGGAGAGAAATACCATTTACAATGCACTTATTTAGGAATGTGGTTATACAGGAACATAAAAGGTTAGTAGTTTTAAGTGCTGTAAAATTCAAATTTGTAATTCTGATTCAAGTATACATTTTATACCATCTCTGAACCGCCTTGCGAGTGGTTCGGAGACAGCACTGAATTGTCATAACTCCTGTGTGAAATGCTGTGCCACCACTAAAGTTCTGTAGTGGGTGTGGATTGAAAGTGAACATCTCACGTGACTGCATGTATGCTGGACGTGTTGGGTATTTTTGGCATTGGTGTTACATGCTTACATTTTTTTCATGATTTCCATTACATGAGAGTAGATGTTGAACGTCATGCTGATTTGAACTTGGCTCACGCCAAGATAAGCCCCAACTAAGACGTAGCTTTGAAGAAAACTAATGTGATCCATCTGCATCTCCATCCATTTGTGTTGTTTTCCATCTGATGATGTAGATATCCTTCTGTCTGGTGTTGATTGCTGAAGTGTAATGCTGGCTCCAGGGATCAGCTCATTTTGCCTCCCCAGCGCATCAGCATACACAACGGCTGCGATGCCTGCTCCGGGGATCAACCCAGTGCGGTCTCCCCAGCGCATCAGTATGACAACCGTCTGGATTGAGCTAAGTAGGGTACATCTCTGGGGTTTTCAAGTGGGCACCCTCCGTCCCCCACTCAGCTCAGCCCAGCTTACTTACCTGTACATTAGCATTGCTTTCTTTTTATTGTGCTTGAGATCCCCATCCAGAATTTTTCCGTCTCAACCACAGCCAGTTGCTGCTCCTTTCTGCTGCTTCAGATAAGTTCTTCACTGTGCGATGCAACTCTTGGCTACTGAACCCGACGTCTCTGAGAAACCGGGTTGTAGAGTGTGCCACAAATCCTCAACAACCCACCTCCACTGGGTAAACTCTGACATCCTCACTGTTCCGCTTCAGCAGCTAGTTGAGCATACCGAAGTTTCTTCCTCTCATATGCTTCATCCACAGCATCTTCCCATGGCACTGTTAACTCTACCAGATGAACAAGGCGTGCTTATCCAGACCACAAGCCAATGTCTGGTTTAAGGTTAGGGGTGGCAATCTCAGGTGGAAAAAGTGGTTGCTCTCCTGGATGGAGGAATATTGTCTTTTCTGTGTAATGCTTTGATGGAACTGGTGGCAACTTATTTGTCAGGTTACGCTTGTCTTCCAATGCTAAGGCCAAACATCGCAGCACCTGGTCATGGCGCCAAGTAAACCGTCCTTGGCTAAGACCCACTTTACATCCTGTGATGAACACAAAGGACATGAGGGATCCTCACCCATCCAGAGGTTTAGGTTCTGTGGTGAGGGGAGAACATCATATGTTGATCTGATGAGGAAACTGATCCTGCTCTGTTCCATTGTCCATAGTTCTTGCCAGCCGATCTTGCTTTGTTCCACACTTTCTCATCTCATCCATTCTCCCTGCTTGGCCTGGGAAATGGCCTTAACACACCTGATCTTCTCCTACTGCTTTTGCACCTCATTGACTACCAGCTTCCTCCGTATAGCTGGGGTTGCCTTGTGCCATGTAGGAGGAGCTGAACTGAGACCAAAACCTCCTTTTCCATGCTGAACTTGCCCCATCATATCTCTGATTCGAAGGGCAGCCTTAGCATCTTTCACAGCTTTCTTTGCCGTCCATTTTCTTCAAGTTTTCAACACAGGTGCTGCCTTCCTTACGCATTTGTCATGTGAATCTACTAATGTCATTTCCAGTCGGACTTTGGCGCACTTAAACTCCTCGGTTAGAGCAGAGATTGGTAGCTGCAGTATTCCTTTACCATAAAGTCCCACTCTGCTGAGGCAACGTGGAACTCCCAACCATTTCCTGACGTGTGAACTGATTAAAGCTTCCAGCTTCTCGACTGTTGTCAAGGAAACCTCGTACACAGTCATTGGCCACAGTAGTCTTGGCAATAGACCAAACTGAAAGCACCAGAGTTTCAGTTTGCTTGGTAAAGTGCTGCTCTCTATGCTCTTCAACTCTTCCACTGCTTGTTGTCTAACTTCTCCCACACGAAATGTGTCCTTTAGATCCCCATTGTACCATTTCCCTAGACTTTTCACTGGCTCCTCAGACACTGTTGGTATTGCCTCACCATTGATGTAGAACCTTCTATCTCCTACTTTAATTATAGAGAGGCTCCTTGATTTAGTGGGCTTGAAATGCATTCGTGTCCATTCAGTGTTATTGGTTAATTTGCCCAATAACCGATTAGTACAGGCTACTGTTGTAGTCATTGTTGTCATGTCATCCATGTATGCTCGAATTGGTGGTAGTCGCATTCCAGAAGCCAAGCACTCTCCTCCCACTACCCATTTTGATGCCCTAATAATTACTTCCATTGCCACGGTAAAAGCCAGTGGAGAAATGGTACATCCTGCCATTATTCCAACTTCTAGACATTGCCATGTAGTGCTGAATTATGAAGTTGATAAACTAAATTGCAAATCTCCTAAGTAGGCTTCCACTAAATTTGTTATTGTCATCGGTACGCTGAAAAAATCAAATGCTGCCCAAAGAAGTTCATGTGGCACTGAACCATATGCATTAGCCAAATCCAGGAATGTCACGTGGAGCTCCTTCCTCTCCTTTTTTGCTAATTGAATTTGTTGCCAGATTACGATAATGTGTTCTAAGCATCCTGGGAAACCTGGAATGCCTGCTTTTTGTACTGAAGTGTCAATGAAGCAGTTCTTTGATAGGTTGACAATCTCTGCGCAATAATGCTGAAGCAAATCTTGCCGTCTACGTTTAATGAGGAAATAGGACGAAACTGACAGATGCTTGTAGAATCCTTTTCTTTTGGTATAAAGACTCCACCTGCTCAACACCATGCTCTTGGTACAACCTGTTTTTCCCATGCCACTTTTATCAATTTCCACAGGATTCGTAGAACTCCAGAAGCACTCTTGCACACTCTGTATGGAACTCCATTAGGCCCTGGAGATGATCATGCCCTAGCTTTTTTCACAGATTGCTCTACTTCTTTTCACTTAGGTGCACAGTCCTCCATTTGGTATTCAAACCGGTGGATTGATCGGTGGGATGTCTGAATGAATTGACATAGGCTCCTGCCTTTTTTAATCTTTGATGTGTCTCCTCCAAATATCTCTCCAGCTCAAACTTAGATGATTCTAGTATGCCATTTTTCTCACTGGTGAGATCTTCTTTACAAATTTGAATGGATCTTTCTAAAAGTTAGTTCTTGCACGCTCTTTCTTTCTGTAGCGCTTCCGTAGGCGCTCAGCTCTGCGCAGTGTTGCAAGCTTATCTTTTATGACCCTTTGTAACAGATTGAGTCCCTCCTTCTGACTTTGCTCTGCTTTTCTCCATTGCTTCCTCAACTGCCTCCTTTCTCTAACTAAGCGTTCAATTTCCTGCTGCTGTCTAGACTTTCCAGGAATAGTTTGTACTTCTTCTTTCCTTTTTTCAATTCCAAACCTCTCGCTTCCATATGCGTAGATGATGTCACCAAATATATCCAGCTTCTTTTCAACTGTTCCATTTAACCATTCCAAAGTAAAACAGAGTTCTGTGTTTACTCTGTCCCATGCAGTTTTCTCACAAGCTCTTGGCATTTTAACTCCAGGCTTGTGCCCGTTGAGAATCTTTTCTCTCTTATGCTGGTTTGTCTGACCGGGTTCGCAAAGATCATTAGGTTCATCACTAGTTGTATCCACGCAAGTCCTCCTCACATCTATGACAGGGGTGCTGATATCCTGCGAACTGTGGTTTGCTTCTTGTCGCCAGATTTCATTCGACTGACTTGACTGACTTCGTAAGAAGTACTGATCAATGCGAGGCCCTTCTCCCTCAAGCATTTTATTCTCCCTTGATGAATCTACAAACCCCTGACCATTGTCGCCTTGCTCCAGCCAGTAATACAAATGCATAGATTAGGAAAAGGGTACAAAATAATATCCAAGTGTTTGGATAGCCTAGTGAGCACAGTTGGATTAATAATCAGGAAGTGGAAGCTGCATCACACCACCCAGACACTGCCAAGAAAAGGCCGTCCCTCAAAACTCAGCGCTCAAACAAGGAGACTTGTGAGAGAAGCCACAGAGAGGCCAACAATCACTCTGAAGGAGCTACAGAGTTCAGTGGCTGGGAGTGGAGTAATGGTGCACCAGTCAACCATATCAAGAGCTCTGCATAACACTGGCTTGTATGGGAGGGTGGCAAGAAAGAAGCCTTTACTCAAAAAGTACCATCTGAAAGCACGTCTGGAGTTTGCCAGAAAGCATGAGAGTGACCCAGCTGCGATGTGGGAAAAGGCTTTGTGGTCAGATGAGACCAAGATAGAGCTTTTTGGCCAAAACTCAAAGTGCTATGTGTGGAGCAAACCTAACACTGCCCATGCCTCAAGACACACCATCCCTACAGTGAAATATGGTGGTGGCAGCATCATTCTGTGGGGATGCTTCTCATCAGCAGGGACTGGACAATTGAAGGAAGAATGGATGGAGCAAAATACAGGAAAATACTGCAAGAGAATCTGTTTCAGTCTGCTAAAAAACTGAAGCTTGGGAGGAAATTATCTTTTCCTCAGGACAATGATCCCAAGCACAAGGCCAAAGCAACACTGGAGTGGCTCAAGAACAAAAAGGTGAATGTGCTACAGTGGCCCAGTCAAAGTCCTGATCTCAATCCCATTGAGAATCTGTGGCACTATTTGAAAATTGTGGTCCACAAGCGTCGTCCAACCAACCTGAACAACCTGGAGCAAATCTGCCAAGAAGACTGGGCCAAAATCACTCCGCAACTGTGTGCAAAGCTGGTACATACTTACCACAAAAGTCTTAAAGCTGTTATTGCAGTGAAAGGTGGCTCTACCAAATATTAATGTGTGGGGGTTGAATACTTATGCAAGCAAGATATTTCAGTTTTTTATTTTTCTTAAAAATATTTCCCAACATAAAACCAATGTCACCTTACAATAATTGATTTTGATTTTAAGTGTTTTAAAATAAAATATCGAACAGAACGAAATTTCAATGTACCATTTGTAATTCAGTAATATGACAGAATTGGTCAGGGGTCTGAATACTTTTGCAAGGCACTGTGTGTGTGCAATTCTGTGCTGTGTGAAAAATTATTTAAAAATACACTTAAAAATCTATGAGATGGCTCAGTGCGGCATTTGTGTGTTAAAGAGGCTGATAAGTCTTTTTAATGTTAAACTGTGGCAAAGTGGTTGGTAAGGGGAACATATGTAACGGTGATACGGTGCAGGAGTGATGAACAGACAACGGTAATTCAGTGAACAAGTGTTTATTTGTGCTGTTTCCAGGTCTGGCGACCGTCAAATAATAAATCCCCAGCAGTACACAACAATGTGTTAAGCGCGGGGATGGTGAATAACACAGTACAGTCTCGAACAAACAAAGGCACGGTCACCAGTCCTGGGTGCTACTCAAACGTGCAGGTGCTCTGTGCAGTGGTGCTCCGGATAGTGCTTTACGTGGCGATAGCTCCGGAGGTGTGCTTTAACTGTCTAGTGGTGCGAAAAAGACAGACAATTATAAACAAACAAAGGCAACACACAAGACGTATTTCACTCTGATAGCTCCTGTCTCAGTCCTTCTCTCCTCACGTTACCCAAACAAAGGAAAAGATCAGCGTTACCCTGGCCCGTATATGTAATCCTGCATGATATCTAGGTAAACGGTTGCAGCTGTCTTTTTTATTACTTGCAGCTGCCCCTCGTTTACCTTTCAAATCAATACGGTCTTACAACAGAGTCTCGCTTCTTTCCAGGCTGACCCACTTCCTGGTCCCGGAAACGAACTGTCAGGCCAGCCCTTCCAGATACTTCTCCTCTCGTTCTTTAGCGCCTTCACAGGTCGGGAGGGAGATTTATCACCAGAATATTTCTGTCACATAAACATATACAGTACTGTAGATATTTATAATTGTTGACTTCCACTTTGTCAAGTTGTTGATCATGAAGCAGGAAATTGGGTAAACCAAGACCTGCAAAATATTAATTTTCTTCTATTGCACTCATTTTACATTTTATATCAAACTTCTGATGGAATACAAATTTACCTATAGATATTGTTGTTTTTCATTAAAAAAAAAAAAAAAAAAAAAAAAAAAACTTTCAAATATTCCGGATTGCATTTTTTTCTCCATATTCTTCTTCATCTTCTTCTTCTTCTTCTTATAGATAGCTGCAATAGCAGAGACAGATGAGTCACAATCAGCAGACGGTGTTACAGACTCAAAGAAAAGAAGAGAAATTCTCTCAAGGCGACCGTCTTACAGGTGAGGAGTATATTTGTGTGTGTGTGTGTGTGTGTTTGTGTATGTATGTATGTATGTATATTCTGATTTACCCACAATTCTATAGTTACTGCTTTCTCCCACCTTAACTCGAAAGCTACTTGTGTACTCTGTCTATATACACACACACACACACACATCCGGAGCCATTCTATAAAAAAAGGCATAATACCACAGTAGTGATGTAAAAAAGTGATAAATATATTTGAACTTTGACCCATTAGACTCCCCTTACAATTCAAACATGTCTCATTTTCAATCACTCCTCAACACCCACAGTACAGAAATGTTCATTAATGATCAACAAAATTAGAATGTTAAAAAAGAAAAAAAAGAAAGTAAAGCTGGTACATTCTTATCTCAGAGAAACTGGAGAAACGGTTAACGACATAGAACGTCTGTACAGCACTGAAACACTATGTTTTAAAAAAGCAAACTACTGCTGAACCTCCTCTTCTTTTAATATTAATTTAATAATATTAGCATCACAAGGGTATCCATGTATTATAAAAAATAATATATGGACCTCTTCATTCGTGTGTGTTATGTTCCTGTCCAGTTTTGGTTTCTAATTCTTCCTCATGTAGACACAAATGTCATCCTTATGTACATTTCTATATGCTGTTATCCAACAGTAATGAAACTAGACACCTCATTGTCTCACTTTATTGAAGGTTATCTTGGTAATTACTTGTCCAGTTTTACTGAAACAATGAATGGCCATTTCCTGGATAAAGTTTCTATTTTTATTTTTCCTTATTTGCAGAAAAATTCTTAACGAATTATCTTCAGATACACCGGGTGTTCCGAAGATTGAAGAGGAGAAGTCAGAAGAAGAGGTTACACCTTCAAACATAGCAACAATGGCAGTGCCAACGTCCATCTATCAGACCAGCACTGGGCAATACAGTAAGCTGAACAATTTTCTTAGTAAAGCAAAGAAGAGACAGGTCGTTGTGTGATTTGCTTAAAAGGATTCCCTACTGTCTTTAACCAATAAGTAGCGGGGTTCAAAAATATAGCATTCTATGCCCTCCTATATTGCTTCAATTGTTAAGTACCTGTAACTTTTCTTTTCATTGTTAACATCCTAACAATGTTTTACACTTTTAAACTTTTGAAGTCTGTTTCAGACTTTTTTCAGAATGTTCGCTCTAGTACACTGGGGTTTGAGATCTGTCCTCTAAATCTCTGCGATTTAAAATAAATAAAAATAAAAGCTCTAGCTTTGATGTTCTGTACCACATCATGGATTGTTATTGGTTTGTTACCTGTTTGACAATGTGGGCAATAATCCTTACACTATCAGCGCACTAGAGCGGCATTATCAGTGCACTAGAGCGGCCATTTTGAAAAAAGCAGTCAAGGATGTTAACAATGAAAAGAAATGACAGGTACGTTATTTAAACAGCTGTAGCAACACTTGGGGACGTGTAACGCTATATTTTTCAGAGCCCTGCTACTTACTCTTAAAAGCCATAGTCTTGACCCCATGTTTTACATATATGCATATTTAACAGAGATAAATGTTTATGTAATAAAGTGCTCCACCACTGCTTTCTTTTACAAAAATATGTAAGAATCTAAAACATGCTATGTTACAGCTGCCATCGATCAGTATGCCTTGTAGGATATTGTAAATATCTGGCTCACACACCATATAAATGAGCCGAGTGCACTTGCAAACTGCATTGTGAACACAAACTGGGTCTTGAAAAAAATGGAAAAGGACAAAAAAAAACCCAAAACTTTAGCTTGCATCCAAAACGAATCCTGACCATTGTTTCTTTCAAACTAAATGAACCAGGCCGAGTCCATCTGAAGCGGACCCAGTGTGAATGCAGCCTTAGTTTTCGGGAAAGTCCTAAATCATTTAAGTACTGTTTTATGCATACAAAGTGAATATGTGGGTAGGAACACTTTTACGATTTAGTTATTTTTGTAATTGTATCAGTCATTGATCCCTTCTAAAAAAAAAAAAGATGAATCAATGTCATCCTTTGTATTCCTTAAAGTGCTGGAATTGCAGGAACTATTATCTTAAATTGAATCATCAATATTACTTAAATTATCTGAAGTGCCTTGAGTAATGTTAGTATTGATACAGCATGATTATTTGTTTATTTTTTAAAGATAACATTGGATGTAGACAGTTTTATTTATCACTGGACAATTTGTGTGTATTTTAGTTGCAATTGCCCAAGGGGGGACAATCCAGATTGCCAATCCAGGATCTGATGGTGTTCAGGGACTACAGACATTTACCATGACAAATTCAGGAACCCCACAGTCTGGTGCTACAATTGTGCAGTATGCCACACAGTCAGGTGATGGAACCCAGCAGTTCTTTGTACCCGGCAGCCAGGTGGTTGTACAAGGTATGTACAGTTGACTGTTAACTGTTGGGAAGGGAGTGGGGTGGGGTCACAAAACTGTTAAGAGGAGAATGGATAACAAGATGTGCTATCAATTAACCTAGAACATCCCAGCTCAGTGACTAGGGGTGGTTAGTTTTTTGATTGTTACGGATATTAAATCAATCAGTAATAGCAGTGATTGAAAACAATATTTGTGAAAATTCCTTTCCTGCAAAATTGTTTGTCAACTTGCTTTTAATACAATGTTTATCAAGGCAAAAGCCAAACCTTTGTTTGTTAAATTCTTTGAATGGGATTTTGACCTTTTATTACCATGAATATTACAATTGCAACTTGTCCTGGATAAGGGCGTTTGTCTTGCATATTTACGCTGAATATCTACTGTTTATGTCAACTGTGTCCTTGCCAATTACCATTAAAGAAAATACCCATTATAGTTCATAATGTAATTATTAACCATAATAAACACAATACCTCAATAAGAATTAGCAATTCTGGCTTATCCCAAGATTCATGATGAAAAGAGATTAATAATTAATATTATGTATGTTTAAGTATTTCAAATGAATCATAAATGTGTAGTTGTTATAAGACAAAAAGAAACCTATCAATCCAAATTATTACTACATTTATTCAGAGTCTCAAAGGAAGAAGAATAAAGGATAAGCTTCATAGTTAAACACATATGTATGAAGAAGAAACTAATTAAAACATTCAGGGAAAAGTAATGCATTGTTAAATGTTCATAATTCCTGATGTGCTCTCTGGTCATAGTTTTGCATTAGTGAAACAGTCTTAATAGTTCATCACGCATTACATATACATGCTCTAGCTTCCACGTGGCAATGTGGTACGCATGTGACGATATCAATATCATGGCTTCAATTCAGTTACTTGTAAAACGCACAATATAAGTTTAATACTTATTCTGTTGGTGCGATGTTTAAAACAAGTCTTCTTAACACAGACGTCCTCTCTATATAAGTTAGCTGTGCAATATCTCTGCGAAGTCTGTACTGTAGGCAAAAGTTTTCGTTGGAGACCGCCCATCATCTCCGGGACAGCTTTGAAGATTAATTACATCATTGCTTCTTTGTTGAAGAACTTTGGAGTTTGAAGATTGAAGAAAGAGCGAATCTAGTGAGAATCCAGAGAGAGTCCAGCTTCCAGAGAGAAGAGCAGAGAGAGTTAAAATCCTTGTTTTGAGTTTAAATAACACGATGTATAGGCGTTTCCTTGTACTGTAAACAAATTCTTGTCTGTCCTTCCATTGGTTCACAGTATTTGATAGACAGTTACATGTCAGACAAAAAGGGTGTGTTAGCAATGGAATGTATACGTCTATTCTGTTATCAAAGAAATTTACATTTATCATTTAAACCTCCTATTCCATATAACGTTAGTTACATTAATTGGAGAAGCATCCAAATTTCAGTTTCATTCTCTACAAAATTATGATTACAAGCCTATAAAACTCATCATAATACAATGAATGGTAGTATTTAAAAAAAAAAAAAAAGTTTAGTTTATAATCGTTTAAAACACAATAAACAGTTCAGATTTATTGGGACACTTAACTATTAAATTTGTTGTCTACAAGTTATGTAATTAAAAATGATTTGTAAAGCATTTTAACTAACTTGACACAATAATGATAACTACATTGTAGCTATAGCTTGCCTTTGTTAAGTTTTATGACTTCTTACAATCAGATAACATTTTGGAAGGCAGGCTTCAAAGAGGTAACACAGTTTGTGTTCTGTGCCTTATCTAATCAGCTTTGAAGAAACAACCCATTCCCTACAGCAAGGCACAAAGATAAGAGTCTGAATTAAATATCTGTAAAATGCTTATATTAAATTGAATAAAACCATGAATTTCCTTGACATGTCTGGTAAGAAATAAATAATATTTCTTATTTTGCGTAGTGTATGCAGGAGAATGAATATTTTTGTGTTTGACTGTATAAACATACACACAGGCAGTTTTACTTGTGTATTGGAGGAAGACGTTTGAGTTGTATACTTGTTTTATGTTTAAGTGGTATCTATGCAGTACAATATATTTAATCAATCTATCTGTCAATCTTTTATATATCGCCTTTCATAGTGGACCAACATCACAAAGCACTTTACAAGATGCAGTAGCAACAAGAAAATCTGTAATACTTTAAATACAGAGAAATGCATAATACATGATATACAGTAAAAAAAAAAAAAAAAACATATATATAATACAATACAGTGAAAAATGCATAATACATGAAATACAGTAAAAAATATAATACATCATATACTGTGAAAAGTGCATAATACATGAACTAGTAGCAACAACACAGCAGCTAATAGCAGATATCACACTTAAAGAGCATGGATAGCAAGAGAGTTGAGAGTTGATTTAAAGCCAGCGACAGTGGGAGCTGGGAAGCATGTGGTAACTGCGTTCTATGTGATATACTTAATTTGACCTGTTTGAATTGTGAACCAAGTTTCACACAGCTTTTTATAGATTTGTTTTTGTAGTGTAGCAGGATTTGAACACAAACAAGTTGACTTTGAGCAACACCTAGAGCTGACGGCAACATCAAAAGTACAGCACTGACCTAATACAGTATAATATTTTCTTTGTATATTAAAAGTGCTAACACAAAAGCAGTACAGCTGTCATTGCCCTCTACAGTAGTGGATGATCTTTGTGTGAGGGGGGTGGCTCCAGTCACAAACCATGCTATTGACTTGGTAAGGCCAGTGATGTCATTGTGATGTCAATGCCCTTAATTGTAATCCTACACATACTTGCTGATTCGGAGCATTTCATGTAGAAAGCAGGAGAGGGTTCCTCTTGGAATAAAACAGATAAATGGCTGTAACAGGGGATGAAACAGAATTTGGTAGGTGGCTGACATTTTATTTTGAAGATTTTAATTTTGTTAACATGTTCTCTGCATTGTTTACTTATCAGTGTAGTGTATCTTGATGCTGTCATGTCTTTTGTGTAAAGCAATGAAAGTGTTAAGTACAGTTTTGTTATTAAGTTATGAATCTTGAGCCATGTGTAGATGTTTTTAGAAAGCATTTGAACTTTTGTTTTACTATTCCTTGGTTTTTTTTTTTATGAATTAGCATGCCTTTGTTCATTTAAGCTCTATACTTCCTTTTTTTTCCTGAACAGAATAAATATAAAACTGATCGTGTGTGTGTGTGTGTGTGATCACAGCACTGACATTTTATTTGGGGAAAAAAAAACAATTAGAAGAAAGGGAAAAGCAGGTAACACTTTGTATTCTAAATTACTTTTTGACTCTTGCCAATTTTAACATTTGTTCTGCAATATATGCTTTTTTGTAAAACAGTTTATGAATTAAGAATTGGAGTTTATTCCAAAAAAATATATAAATGTTAGAGCTGCTGCCCAGCTTGCTTGTTTACTCTTCCTCTGTCTGAAGTGGTTACATGCTCAGCACATTTCACATGACTGACGTCACTAGGCTTCCTGGAATCGGATCTCAGCAGGGAGATGTAAATGTTAAATAGCAAATAAGGTGTACATTGACGTCAGTCTAGTCATGTTGGGATTACAGGCAGTTCCTTTTGCAGGAGCCAGGCACTGCTGCCAGATTTAACCATTTGCTGTAATCATCTGCAGCTGTTTGCAGTCTTTGGAAGTTGCTGGTGCTTTCCTTAATAAATTGCAGCTTTCCAGTAAACTGTAGCACAAATGTTTGGTGTATTTACATGTGTTTTTATTATTATTATTATTTATTATTATTATTATTAGTAACCTTTGTAAAGCTTTTAAACCTGGAAGCTTGCTTTTAAGCTATTTATTTAAATAAGCCTGTTTAGTGTTCATGTACACTCAAACCAATTAGCAGTTTGGGATTTTTTATTTGTCTCAAATTATTTTGGTTGGTAGACACAAATTGATTGTTTTTATATGTTTCGGTGATACTTTATTCTTTAATGTTTTTGACTATCAAAAGTTATTTTGTCATGGTCAGCATTTTTTAACTAATGTAAGTTAGGCCTGATAGTTTTGTTTTAGTGGTGTACTCTGTTCTCTGTTAACTGCTAAGGAATAAGAGGCCAGAACATTAATGAAGCTTTTTCCTTGATTGTTGATTGCTAGTATGCATACAGGATACTGTAACTGTTAAACCTTAAAACCTATTCTTTGTGGAACAATTCAAGATGCTAGAACAGCTCCCTGAAGTTACTTACTAGTGACAGGTGTTTAAATATCTTGTAAATTACTGTGGAAATCAATAAACTATATTGCAGTTCTACTGCACAAGATTCAACATTCATTGCATAATTGTTTTTATTGCTGTGGTTTAATTGAAGTCCTACTGTATTAATTAATTGTACTGTGACGTTGTGGCTGTTGTCTAGTTACAATGCAATCTGAAAAAGATTCTAAATCTCTTATTGTCTTGCTGGAAAATGTGGAGGAATAAGCCAATAGTAGTTTGTTAACAGTACACAATAATACAAGAATACCGCAACACTGCCGTTCCACAAATACATATTCATAAAACTTATTAAAACACAGTGGAAATTGCTGTATGGAATTTTATTCCGTTTTATGCCACTTCTGAGTAATGACATTTTAATAATTTTACTCAACAGTAATTTGTATATCACAAATTATTTAGCAATGCCTTATCAGGCGTGCCATAGAACTGATAGAACAGTAACCTTTATTTATTCTGCTCTGATATGTTAATATGTTTTATTTTTATCAAGATGTATGCTTTTTGTCCCTACTCTATATCTATACTACAGTTTTAGTATTTTCTTTTAACTAGCAGAACCTACTACAACAGTAAAAGCCAGATCTCTTGTAACTTCAGGTTTTATCAAGAAAATTGCATTATTACACATGCAAAAAAACAACACCAAACACCATAATTATTTTGGTGTGTGTTTTAATGGAATAGGAATATTGCAATGAAATGCTAGAATTATAATCACAATGGTACTGGTTTGGTGCTGTGCAATATTAAAATGATCTGTACAAGAAAATGTAATTTTATTTAATATTCTTTCAGCTGCCACTGGGGATATGCCAACCTACCAGATCCGGACACCAACTTCAAGTTTGCCCCAGGGAGTGGTGATGGCAGCCTCGCCGGGATCATTACACAGCCCACAGCAGCTTGCAGATGAGGTAACGCGGAAAAGGGAACACAGACTCATGAAAAACAGGTATGGGCTCCCAAACATGAAAGTTATATGAATAAAATAGTGACATTGTTAACCTAATATTAAGTATATGTTCTCTTCCAGTAACATGTCTTGTTTATTTTTTAAATAATAAAAAAAATAAACTAAACTTAGCTCTGAAATGGGCCCCTGAACTTTCTTATAAAGCAACAGCTGTGAAGAGAATGACAGCAAACTAGGTTGTGGTATGGAAGACAACACAAAATAACAGCTGAAACAGAAAAAAAAAAAGAAAAAGAAATCCTCATTCTGCACCTGTGTCTTGTACGTTTTCAAGATTCCATTGTAATTTTTCCCATTTGCCGGCATTGAATCATGCCTTCTGTCTACTTTTTGCACCCAATCCATGCATTCCCTGCTCCAGAGTATCCCTGCTTTCCTCTCTTGTAGAATCTTTGTTTCCTTGATATGGCCAGGGTAGTTTTCTTTGTTTATTTTCATGTAAATTTCTCTAAAAAAAAATGTTGTTTTTTAATGTGGCTGTGACGGTTCTTTATGTGCTGGAACCTTGTGCTTGAATTTATTGCATGCAGCCCCCTGTCTGCATTTGGGGATTTAAAAATACTGCCTTTCTTGCAAAGATCTGGACCTAATGTTAACTGTTTATTGAGCAGAAACTAATATTCAGTTAAATATATCATAACATGGAGAAACCTCGATAAACGGGACACATTCATTGAGTGTTGAAAATAGTGAGAAAGAATACAGCTTAGATTTTTTCTGTCTTGTATTACATGTAGGGGTTTATTTAACACTTCATTTTTTGTTTTATGTTGTGATGTTCATGGTATTTGTGTTGCCTATTGCCAAGTTTGTTATTAAACACCGAAAGAAGTGGATGGTAAAAAGTAACTTCTGTGGATTAGGCTGGTTCAGTGGGCTTTTTTTTCTCCTGGATTCTTTTAGTCACATTTGTTGTGTTGGTTCCAGGGAGGCTGCTCGGGAGTGCCGCAAGAAGAAGAAAGAATACGTCAAATGTCTTGAAAATCGTGTGGCTGTGCTTGAAAATCAAAACAAGACCCTCATTGAGGAACTCAAAGCTCTAAAAGACCTTTACTGCCATAAAACGGAATAACCACCATTTTGGCCTTTGTACAAAAAGACTGATCTAGGCTTGAGAGGAAGTGGTTCAATAGACTGTAGACTTGGGGCAAAGACACTTTTCAGTATCTTGTACCCAATCTCTCAATGTTGGCTTACTATTTCAAAGTACGTTTTGAATTCTGTTCAGAATGGTGGAAGCAACTGATCATGTCCATGTTTATAACATTCATGTTTGACACTTTTCCTACATCTGCAGAGTTAAGGCTGGTTAATGCTTCAAATATGCGACTGTCACTCAGTGATTTCTAGTCTCTCGAGTCGTTTGTCTAGCGATCCAAGGGCGATTGCCAGAGTTTATAATTTCTCAACTCCAGCTGGTTGCGTGTCCCAATAGTCACATAACTCAAGCATGAACCAGCTTTTTTGCATGTAAACATTGTGTGCTGCCCCTGTCACTTCTGCTCTTTGCAGGGACGCTGCCAAAGAGTGCCGCCGTCGGAAGAAGGAATATGTAAAGTGTTTGGAGAGTCGTGTTGGAATGCTGGAAGTCCAAAACAAGAAGTTAATTGAGGAACTTGAAAGCCTGAAAGACATTTACGGTGGAAAAACAAATTAGATGCATTCACATGGAACACCTGCAATGAAACAGTCGCTTTATAGGGTGTGTTAAAGCAGCTTAAAAATAAATAAATAAATAAATAAAAAAAAGCTATCTTTGTTTTTCTCATCTCCGCTATATTACATTCCATAGTTCTTATTGGGTATTTTTGTTTCTTTTAACTTAACTTAAAAAGCATTTGTTATATGTATGTATGTATGTGTGTGTGTGTGTGTGTGTGTGTGTGTATATATATATATATATATATATATATATATATATATATATATATATATATATATATATATATATATAAAAATAATGTAGCAAACTAATATGTATATAATACATAACACATATACACACAACCTGGCTAGATATGTTACATTGTTAGGCATTTAATATTTTACATGTTTCTCACCAGGTGTCCTGAACAACATATGTTTTACATGCCTTGATTTTTTTTACATACCAATTATCAAATAGGTGTAACAATGCAGATTAACCCATTCAAATAGGGTTAAAATTGTAATACACAGCCAGTGTTTGTTTTTGTGTTTTTGTTACCCTAATAATACCTATTGCAGGTCAGCCACACTTATATTGGTCTCTGTAGGTTTTTAGATTTGCTTAAATGCAGATCCTACATATTTCAGGACAATCTTAAACTCCAAATATAGAAAAACTCACAAGGACTGACCTGCAGTAGGTTAAAAGAAATATCTTTTGTTAAACCAGCAAATTAAATGTACCTCCAAGAGGATTTTTGTATTAAAGTGTTATTGACTATATTTAAGAGACTTTATTAATCATTTTCATTAAATGTGTAAGGGAATTTAACCTAATTTCATGATATGTTTTTGTTCTGTGTAGGTTTGTGTTTCTTTTCATATTTCTGTCATTTAAAACATGTTTTAATAGAGCCACATTGTTTACAGCAGGTGTCTGGATGAATTCATTACGCATCTAATTGAAACATTAGTCCTCTTACCTGAAGAGCTTTATTTTACATTATTGCAATGTGGTTGTCCTTTCTTGTAAATGCCTCTACATTCAAGTAAAAAGAAATCCAGACTCCAGATGTTGGTGAACTTGAAGGCCTTGCATGAGTATTCATATTGGGTTGGAGTTTGTAGCCAGAGACATGTGGATACTTAGATTTTACCTGGATTGTAATGAATAGTATTCATAATACTTTAAACCCTTTTTATCTCAAACTGATTAAGTGGGTTTATGTTAACAAAAGTAGGGTTTAACATCTTTCCTAAATGGGGGAAAAAAAAAGTTATTTGCTGTTTACATTGCTCATTCCGATCACATTATTTTACAAGAAGGAAATAGGACACATCATTTTCCAAACTTGATTTGGGTTCTTTTTACTCTACCTTAAAAGAAGGCAAAAGGCCGTGCAGCCTTTATAAAGCCAATGCAAGTGTGGGCTTGGTACAGGTTTATTTTTTATTTCTTTAAGATTTTATTTGGGAAAGTATTCCACTATACCTTATGGAATAACATATTTCATAAGTTTGCATCTGATATTACTGTTGGCTGATCTCACTGGTACGGTTATGTATTGAAATTCGGAGGTCACTGTCCACTTCACTGATTTCACGTTTACTGTTGGCAACAAATGTCACTATGTTCTAATCAACTGGTTCTATCAATCAGTATTCAACTTGGAGACCCAGGAAGAGCTTGTTCATGTACAATGGGGAATAATCCATGTTCTTCAAATAATAAAAATGGCTTACACTTGAGAATGACAACATGTTAATTAAGCCGGTAATGTTATAGTTTTAACATAGCAGGCATTAAACTGAATTTCTTAAACTCTGACGATCTTTGCACATTGCCAATTAAAAATGTTCTGGATAAACATGCTTGTCCATAATACACAGGTTTTGTTCAAATTAAGAAGCTATCCAGGCACTATCTGGGTACAGGTTGTATGAAATCTGAAAATAGAAAGTCTTACACAACTTTCTGTAGTTGTTTACATTGGATTCCTATGAGATTTATTTCATTGCAAAGTTGATTAAAAAGTGTTGACTGCTTTTGTTTGTCCAATTTTCAAGCCAACGTCAGTATCTCTGTGTGTGGGTGCCTGTTTATGACCTGGCAACAGGAACTTCCTGCCAAATGATTACTGGTGTGGATTGAAAATATGGAGCTTGCCTTGCTTGTTTATTTGTTGCTCTCTATTTAGAACAGGAGACACAGGGAAGCAGTTTAATTATGAGGTGTATAGCCAAACCCTATGATAAGAATGTCATCTGATCAGCACCATGCTGCAGTATGGAAGTATTAATAAGAGTAAAAGCTGTGGGTGTTGTATACAGTGGTCTGTGCAAATTAGCCATGTGTTTTGAGAGCACCATACTCCACCACAGAAACACTGCCAGTTTATTGCAGGTGGATTACACTTTCACAAAAAAAAAAAAAAAAAAAGTGGCAGCATTGATCACAAACAAGTTCTTGTGAACATCCAGTCTAAAAAAGTTTTTTTTTTTTTTTTTTTTTATTCAGAAAGCCAAAAATTTTATAGAACATCCCAAGGCACAATGAAATAGAACAATTTTAATATGTTTCATTATGGTAATAAAACCTTGCAAAATACACAATCTGGTATATTTTGGCCTTAAAAAGGAAAAACCTTTTTCTTTAACTCTTCAATGAGTGGCATTGCTAATAGTTCTTTATTCAGGTGGAAGGGTGGTGGATAAGACACTGATGGCAGTGGTAGCATTTTCATATTTTAAAAAACAGTAAGACTGGTATAGGATCATTACATGGTATGTTATTTTTATTGTAGAAAATATACATTTTCTAGGTAATTTCCTGTTGTACTCATAACTGAACCGTGGGCAGCTCAACTATAGCTCTGATTGCTCGACAAAAAAGCAGCACAAAATTTGTGCCAGTAAGTTCATTATTGGTAATACTGATGTGGTTTGTATACCCACACAGAATTACATGAACTGTTTGCAATTGGAATCATAATGGTAGGATATTCTATGTTATTTATGAGAAATGTGGGTCTGATGAAACTTGACTCACTGATTTTCATGTCATACAGCAGGCTGTGCTCATTCAGTTCCTTACAGAAGCATTTATTTACCACTTAAAAAAAAAAAAAAAAAAAAAAAACTACCAAAAGCTTGTCAACAGCTGCGCCTATCATAATGACTGGCAGCTATGCTTTCAACAACAGCTTTACAATACATATTACAAACTGACAACAAGGGCAGCAGACCAAGAAAAACATTTGAAAAGGTGAAAGAAAAATGCATTCCAAAATAATTAGTAATTTCCAAGCAAATTAAAATGCGTTGCTTACGTAGCTTGTAATTTGGTGCTGTTTGCGAGGTATTATTAAAGTGCAGGGCATCATTGAGCCCCTGAACAGGGAAACCAGTTCCTTATTAGGTGTGGTACAGAACTCTCTGTAGTAATGTATGACTCATTCTGTGCCTCTGGTGTGCTCAGATGAACATTGAACATTGTCATTCTTTGTCCATGTAGTTTGGAGATGCAGCTAGTTTCGGAATATTGCCCGGACCAAAATGGGGACCTGTCCATATAATTCATGTGTAAATCTAGAGTTGCAGTAGTGACTCCAGCCAGGTTAGTATTAAAAGGTGGAGAAAAGCTTCTTTAACTCCATATACTCCACCTACAAATTTAGGGTACTGTCACAGCCAGTCCAAACATTATAATGTAATTATTCTGATATTTCTGAACAGATCTAGATACTATAACGTCACACGATGGGAAATTCTTAAGTAAATATATTAAATAGCGTATTTTCATGAGGTTAATGTGAACAAGGGAATGCAATTAATTTAACTAATATAGGCTATATATTTAACATTGGTTTTCTCTCATGTTTTTTTTTTTAATAATGTTTAATCACCCCCTACCCCGCTCCATCCAAAATGTCGTAATTTTTCCCTTCACCACCTAATAGAGATCTACGAACAGATAAGTGACACAGTGTTATATCTGATTGTTTGCTTGTGTTTGTCATTTACTGCCATTGTTTTTCTATGTTGTAGTAAAAATTACTTGGTCCCTCAGCAGCCCTGTGCGTTGCTGCTCCTTCCCTGGGATCAAACACCTTAAGCCAGTTACTGGTGCTGTCTTGTAAGCTGCTAGTTTAGGTTGAAGTGAAAATTTTTTTTTTTATTATAAAAAATATATTAAAATAATGGTAACTGTTTGATTACTGTTTTGTTTTCTCTCTTGCATTTTCTGTCTTTTTTCACAGAAATGCTATGCGGCTGCTGGGCTCAGCTGTCCTGCGTTGTCAATCTGCTTGCAGCTTTTCCCACATTGCCTCTGTACCACATTATGAACTGCTTGCAGAGTTGGTGTGAAGCCTGTTAGGGCGCTAGCAGTAGGCTTTCCTTGGGTTTGGATCTGTTGGTTAGCCAAAAAGCATTATAGATGGGCATCCCTATATCGCTCCTGTGGTAAATGTAGGTCCCAGACCTGCTCCTTTTCCCTCTGGTACTTTGTACAAATGATCAAGGTTGCCCTTCCGATTCACTAGCAGTTGCTGGGCTCATTTCTGCTTCAGGTCAGATTGCTTATAGTCCTTCCCGCAGTGTTTCGTTGCCGCTCTAGTCTCTGCTTGCGGTACCATTGCAAAGGCTGTCATGGCTTGACAGCAGGCTTTCTCCAGTCTTAGGGCTGTGTTGTGTTAAGCCAGAAGTTGTACAGGTGGGAATCCCCGCATACCATACCGTGTGCACAGTACTTATACCGTGCACTGTACTGTACATCGTACCACGAGTACTGTGTGCTATATAGTGACTGTACATACCAAATATTGTGCATTATACTATATCATTACCACTATGCCATACCGTTTGCACTGTCTTGTGTTTACTGTGTATTGCCTAACATATTGTACTACACTGTGCACTGTCTCTGTGCACTGTACCATACTGTTGCACTGTACTGTGTTACTGTACTTTGTGCACTATAGACACGTTCTGTGTGTACAGTACATTGTACTATAGTAAACAGTGCAGACGCTAAGCACTCAGTACAAGACCGTACCATCCTTGATCTAATCAGCTCTAGTTAGAGTCATTGACCACTGCTGTCGCACTGCCAGCTGCATAGTAACATCCTGTGTGCGTTGTTCAACAGTCTCCTTTGGGTACTAGTAATATATGTTACACTGTTATAGCAATTACAGTCAAAAGTCGTTTGCATTGCATACTACTGCAGTTACATTATGCTAGGCTTTCATTTTTGGGCCTCCCCACGGAGGTCAGGCATGGCAGGTGCGCTGCCTGTCTGGAGCACGCTAAAGAGGCACTCGCCGACTGCAACTATTGTGAGTATTGTGCGTCCTTCTCCAACCATACATTAGAGAAAAAAGAGTGTCACACAGCTCTGTAGAGCACTCTCTGTCTCTTCCACCTGGACAAGGCTCCCCTCCTTTTGCAGCTGAGAAAGAGAGAGATGTATTCTCTCATGAGAGCTCTACCTAGGGAAAGTAGGAGAACATCATGTAGGAGAGTCTTCACGGTCCCCCTCATCTACTTCGCCCTCCTTTTCCCCTCCTAAGAGGAGGAGAAAGATCCACCAGTCTCATAGATCGGAGAGCTCTAAGCAGCTTGATAAGCTCTGGGAGGCGGTTTCCCAACAGGGAAACGTTGGCGGAGCTGTTGTGCGACCGCACTGCTACACCTACTCCCTCTGCACCATTATAGTCACAGGGAAGAGTACATGCAGAGTGGCAGCAAGAGGATCTGCTGTCTATCGCTGCTTCTGAGGAGGCAGTTCATCAAGAGTTCCTCTCTGAGGAGCGTGACTCAGATGGCGCAACACCAGTATTGCATGTATCATTATTAGCAGAGCTTTTGCCACTGATTAAAGAGGGCCACGGATGCTTTGAGTGTTCCATGGCCTGTAGATGACAAGCGGAAACACTCAGTTTTTGAGGATGATCCCGCTCCCTCTCAGGTGTCTCCTCCGATACAACTGGATTTCCCCTTTGAGGTGCATTCATCCTGGGGTCACCCAGCTACAGCACCTGCTGCTTCACTTTCTTTGGGAACACTGTGCAGCCTGCATGAGGAAGAAAAACTGATTTTCCACCAGTAGATGCCGCTATCACATCATTGGTGCAAGCCCCAAAGCTACCACTTTTAAAACAAAGATGCTACCTGCCTGAATAAGCAATGCAGGGTTTCTGAGATTGCTTAAAAAGGCTTACTCAGCTGGTGGTTTTGCTGCGCGGCTGGGTAATTATAACAGCATCTTGGTGGCTAACAAAAGCTGCTTGTTGAAGTCTTTCAGAGTGTTACAGACCCACACCACAGCAGCTCGAGGAACTGCGGCTGGTGAATAAGAACCTGCTCCGTATATCAAAATTCAACAGACAGGCAGTGGGTAGGAACCTAGCTGCTTTAGGGGCACTGTCTGTAGGCTATATATTGGTGGACACAGCCTGCTCACCTACACTAAGGCGTAGCGCTGGGAAGCGTTACCAGGAGAGAGGTTGTCACCACAGATGCATCCAGCCTTGGCTGGGGCGCCGTGCGGAACGGCAGGGGAGCGCAAGGAGTATAAAGAACCCCATGGCAGGGTCTCCATATAAATATTCTGGAACTGCAGGCAGTGTTTCTAGCCTTGCAACTCTTCCTTTTTTACAGGAGGTGCAAGGCAAATATGTGCTTGTCCAGACAGTTAACACTACTGTGGTGGATAACACACACGACATAAACCACCACGGCAGCCTCAGGTACCCCAGTCTCCATCGGGTTGCCCGTAAGCTGTTGCTTTGGGCGCACCGTCACCTCCTTTCACTGTGGGCATCTTCCCGTGATGGCGAATTAGGCAGCAGACCTCCTTTTAAGGACAGTCCCCAGTGCCTCAGAATGGAGGCTTCACCCAGAAGTGGTGAGCCTCATTTGGAAACGGTTCAGGAGAGCACAAGTGGACCTGTTTGCCTCCCAAGAATCGACCCACTGCCCGCTTTGGCTCTCAATAACGGGAGCCGGGGACCCGCTGGCAATTGATGCCTTGGCACACCAGAGGCCGAGGCAGCTTCTGAATGCCTTTCCTCCACTCGCCATGCTCCCACTGTGCTTAGAAAAGATCAGGCAGGACCAGGCAAGGGTGTTATTAGTAGCCCCTTACTGGCCCAGGAGACTGGTTTTCAACCCTGATACAGGTCCTGAAAGGCCAGCCATGGAGCCTACCGAAATAGCGCGACCTGCTTAGTCAGTCGCGGGGGACTTTGTGAAATCCTGACCCATTGAGCCTGCAGCTGCAGCTCTGAACGGCTCCATTTGAGCCGCCTGGGGCTTTCTAATAGTTATTGACACTCTGCAGAATGCCAGAGCGCAATCCATTCATTCCCAGTATGCGTAGAAGTGGGGTGTTTTTCAAATGTGGTGCCTGCCTCAGGAGTTAGATCCTACAACCTGTTCCATAGAAGTTATACTGCAGTTTTTACAGGACCTATTCGATGAGGGGAAATCTCCCTCTACATTAAAGGTCTATTTGGGATTCATGTCTGCTTGTCATATTAAAATTGATTCAGTCTCCCGATGAGCTCATTTCCTGGGGGGGCAATTTTTAAATGGTACTCGGCAGTTTCAGCCGCCTATGAAGGATACTGGTGCTTGTTGGAGGCTTAATGTGGTCCTGGAAGTGTTTATGAAGCCTCCCTTTGAACCCTTCCCTTTCATTCAGCGGAGCTGAAATATTTATTAATGAAAGCTGTTTTCTTGCTTGCTATTACATCTGCTAAGTGGGTTAGTGAGATGCAAGCTTTTTCAGTTGCAAAAGCCTACTTAATTTTTGCAGAAGCCAGGGCGAAAGTCACACGTCGCACTAATCCTGCTTTCTTGACAAAAACCACCTCTGCATTTCACATGAAGCAGGATGGTGGAGCTTGAGGCTTTTCTTCCACCTCCTTTTTAGTCTGATAGAGAGAGGTAGCTCCATACGCTTTGCCCAGAGCAGACACATATTATGTGGACAAAACCAAAAGTTGGAGGCAGTCTGAGCAGTTTTTTTTATCTGTTATGGGGCTAAGTCCCATGGGAAATAGTTGTCTAAACAGACGCTGTCGAGATGGATCAGATACGGTTCAGACTACATATGAATGAGCCAACTTGCCCCCTCCTGAGACGCTCACCCCCCATTCTACCAGGGGAATGGTAACTTTGTGCGCTTTATTCCAGGGCGCAACTGTCAGAGACATTTGAGATGCTGCAGTGTTGGCTACGCGGTGCTATCAGCTGAATGTTGTGGATCCACAGAACCCTGGGTTTGGAACAAGAGTGTTAAGGGTGGCCTCGAGACTTGGAGAAGAGTTCCCCTCAGTGTTTTAGTCTTGTTACTTGTACTGGGTTCCTCATGGTAATGGCCAAGGTGGCCTTGGCCGAGTGTTATAACTTTTCACCTGGTCTGCAATCTTCCTTGTGACAGCTTTGGTATGTCTACCCATGAGGTAATGGTTACATTTCATACTTGAAAGGGAACGTTACGTTCTTATCACAATCCTGGTTCCCTGAAATAGAAATGTAACCATTAACCTTCAAGGTCGCTGTGTCTTATTGCAGTAGTCTTGAGGGAAAAATGATGACGTTTTGAGTGTCAGTCTCTTTTATGCCCTCAGGGGCAGGCATGATTGGATCACTGACACTATGTGCAGCTTTGGAATATCTATTCAGGTTAGATGATATCAAAGGATTAATACCCATAACGTAATGGTGATATTTCTATTTTAGGGCACCAGGGTTATGATAACGTTTTTACTGTTTGACTGTGTTTTAGGAGTCAAGCATGTGCAGGACTTTGACACTGCATAATGTAACATTGCTACCTGCTGGACAGTATTTCATTCACGTCTTTAAATTTGGATATGGGCACTGTCTACACATTTCCTATTGCCATTAACTTTTGTGGCTTGATTTTTCTGATCACACTTTGAAAAGCATTTTATGCTAAATATCTAAGAAATTGTTTAATATATACCTAATTTAAATAAGGTTTAAATAAAGATATTATAAAACATGAATAAACCAATGTTAACATTTCAACAATAAAAATTAAACAATTGTGTATTTCTATAAATGTAGGTATTGTACGGTTGATGTAAAAGTCCTTTTATACTTTGAACACATTCCAGTGACTTCAACAATAAATTAAACTAAAAATAGAAGGGAAGTCAACTGACCATTGTGTCTTTTTTTTCAAGTTGTTGAACATTTTCTAAATTGCTCATCTCCCAATAGTGATTTGCTGCCACCTTGTGGCAATACGGATTTACTGTAGACAGCTCAGTCATTCCTCTATGCAAGGATATTATAACCACTAAAATATTCCCAAGAGTGGTTGCTGTAAGCATAATGTTTTACTGTACTTACTCACTTTTACCCACTGTTAAATACTACAGCACTGTGTACAACTAACTACTGTGCAGAGACAGTGCACACGTTTGTGCTGCTGTCTTTCTAATATAATAGAGTTCGTGCCACTTTCTTGCCAGTACAATAGATACAATTATGCAAGCTCCACTTGTATGTTATTTAAGCTATAAAGCTGTTATGCATACAGTGGCACCAATGTCAGGGAAGCCAGACTCTCTCCGATAGGGGATAAGCTGTTGAAATAAAGTTTGACAGGTAAGTAACCTTAGTTCTTGCCTTTAAAGTACAACGTGTCCTCAAAGCAACAATGCAGTTATCTTGGGTTCTCGCTAATTGGTTATATACAGAAACATTGCTGAAAATCAGCAGAATGCATCACAGTAAACAATGTTCCATACTGGAACTAAAGCCAAACGTATTAATCACATTCACGCTCATCTTTGCTCACAGCAGTTTCCCAGTGTGTCAAAACCAAAATTCAACACAAAACTGGGTATACAAATCTGACATTGTAGCTGTGGATTATTATATATAGTATGATGCTGGCATCCACTCTCTGCTGCAGTATCATTGCAGCTGTGAATTATTATATATAGTATGATGGTGGCATCCACTCTCTGCTGCAGTATCATTGTAGCTGTGGATTATTATATATATTATGGTTATCCTGGGTAAATGAATGATCTCAGCAACACTTTGTGGACACACACACACACACACACACACATATATATTACAGGAACAGTCTGCGGGAATGTTCTATATATTCTAGTAAGTTGGAAATAATGACCACATAGTCAGCATTTACTTGGTTAGAATGCTTATAGGAATAACTGCCTTATATATACACACTGTGTGTGTGTGTGTATATATATATATATATATATATATATAAACCACAAGCATAAAAGGACTGTTGGGTTTTATAGCTTTAAACGTTTGATGAATGATTGTAATGGGTGTTACAAAATGTTCCCTACAAGATCGAGTAGTGCTGTGTAGACTATCTGCATATATTCAAACTTCTACAGCTGCTGTCTTGTGACCCTGATGATTAGACCCCAAAGTCAGTTGCTTTTTGGTTTATGACCGACTTGAAGAAATTGTGACTGGCTAATCTGACTAGCTGAAAAAAATACTTGTCTTAAGATTTGCAACCGACTTATTTATCTTTGATGTGACAGTGCAGCAAAAACAAACAGCACAACACATTGGAGTGTATTACTTACTAGCTAGGTGCAAATCACTGAGCTAAGGGTTTGGCTAGCCTGGTCTCACTCTGTGACATCTGTTGCATTGCACACAAATTATTGTACTGCAGACAAAAAAAAGGTATTATTCTATTTGTTTTCATAGGTATAGTTAAAGACTGTCTACTACATATTTAAAATGCACACGATGTAAGATTTCAAGGCTTGTGCCCGAAGGCGATTGAGAATAAACAGCACGTTACCAATGTTAACAGCCTTCATTGTCTACCGCTAATATTTATGTAAAAAAGAGAGGTTTTACAAATTAATAATTGTACCAGTGTGTTTTCAAGCACACCCACACACTTGATGCCCATGAACATTGATAAGACTACACCAAAAATAACCAGAACTGATGCAATTACAGTATATAATTAAAAAAAAATAACTTTGTGGAAACTTCAATGAGATGTACTGTCTGAAAGGGCTGTTAAAATCAATCTGGAATCAATGCTGGCACTTCGTTTCATACGCGTGGTGTTTGGTATGCTGATTCTACATTGTGTGGCACTCTGAAAACCACTGAATATATATATATATATATATATAATATATATATATATATATATATATATATATATATATATATATCGCATCTCTAAGGTATTCAACTTTGAATATGTGAGAAAAGAGAACCTGAGATGACATTGAATCAGTTTCAAGAAAAGGTATTTTTGGCATGGACAACAAGGATTATTGGGGAGATCCTGATAATTGTATATCAATATTTTTTTTCATATTAGAGATGCAAACAATTAATACACTAGGGGGAAATATTAAAATCTAATTTTGCAGTTTCCTATTATAATAATACACTTGGCAGTTACCATAATTTACAATAACACTCTGTGCTTTATCAGGCTTGCCTGTACTTCACCATCACCATCGCCAATGGTGTAAGTAAACCTTTACAAAAGGATACCACAAAGACATTTGAATGGTTTCCTCTGTGTAACTCAGGAAGCCACTTTGAGTGACTAGCCATTACAAGAACTTCTTGTGCTTGAAACATCTGACTTCCTGTTTCCTGCTCATTAACCAACTGGCTGCCCTCCAAATAATCTAATTAAATGAACAACGAGCAGGGTTTATAAATGCCTATCCTGCTTGTATCTGACTCTTTCTAGTGTTTCAGTTCAGTGGTGCTGTGTGCAGAAAAGAAACCAGGTGAGCGTGTTATAGCTTCACTGCATGTGTAGATTATTGTTTCGTCATGAAATATTAACTGCTGAATTAAAATAAATCCTCACGACCTCAATACAATACAGCAACAGAGGAAAAAATTGACCTATTCCACAAGTATGCCAAAGCACTGAACTTTTTACCATCAGGAAGATCCCTTTCATTAATTTCCATTAAAGCATTCTTATTCTACCTGTTACCTGTAGATATGTAAATGGATTTTCTTAATTACAGTTAACAAAATAGTTTCATATTTTTCTCCACCAAGCAAATCAATTCACTATGATGTTCAGTTTTGAAAGAAACAAAAGATATATATATATATATATATATATATATATATATATATATATATATATTAGCTCAAAGAGCCAGCTGCCCAACGTTTCGATATGTTGTACATATCTTTCTCAAGGGAGCCTGTGTTTGAATCAAAACATTGGAGGTATTTATAGGTGTTTGACAGCATGACAACTACTTGTTATTGTTTATATTCAAATCCATGATTTATTCCTACATGATGTAATGGTGTTCTATATGTGACATCACTTTATATATATATATATATATATATATATATATATATATATATATATATATATATATATATATATTCATTTTAACCCGTGTCCTGAGTTCCTGGCAGGAATAGGATCCCACCTTCAATTGCACACGGAAGTTTAGTGTGCCATTGGAATCACCTGGAACCTCATGGGACTCCTAAGACTCAGTCACAGGTTGTGTAGAAATATATGTTTAAAAAAAAACAAAATCCTAGTATATATATATATATATATATATATAGATATATATATATATATATATATATATATATATATATACTCAATAAAGGTGTTTATTCTTTGGCTCGATAAAAATAATTGAACCCTGAAAGGGTTCAAACTTGGTGTCTGGTACTACAAGAAACCTCTGTCTGCCATTCTTCTACTCTGTCACACTTCCTTTGTCATTTCACCTGGAGAATGGAATTGTCCCTCCCCTTTCAGGGCCTTCTTTCCTGTCATAACCAACCAGCTGCTTCCCCTCATGACTGACATGCTTTGCAGCCAGTGTAGATACCAGGTGCCATGTTTGTAACCTTTTCTAAAACTGCATCCCTGAGACTTATACAATCATAAGAATGCATGACAGGCAAGATTGTTGCCAGTATTTTATCAGCTACCTCCCCTTTAATATTAAAGAATACGTCCTGCAGCTTCAAATGTCATTTGAATTGCTTTTTACTTAACATTTGATGATTTTTGAAATCCTTCTTGGTTATGTTGCCCTAATGTTGAATTATTTTCACAAGACTGAATGGACTTCCTCTTTCAATTAAGATCACATGACAATATGATCCACCTCACATCAAACAAGCTCAAAGGCAATTCTCTTAAAAGAGGTAGACAATGCTATAGCGGTTTATTACACAGTGAAACAAAGTCATATTTTACCCAATTGAGGCAAAGTTATTAGCATGTGATGAAGTCAAATCATATGTAAAGGCATAGAAAGCATTAGATCTGTTTTATGTACTGTTAATCAGGGATGGAAATAAGACTCCTGTTATTGCATAGCAGTTTCACCCATTCCAGGTTTTACTATTAGCCTTATTAAACTCATAATAAAACCAGGAATTGATCAAACTGCTATGTAATGGGGATCTTATTTCCATCTCTGCCGTTAATGTATATTTAAAATGTTAAAATCTTGTAATGATATTTTTACATTATGTATGTACAACATGTTGTTTATAATGTCTGTATACCACTTAGGAATACAGAGTAAAAGTATTAATGTAAGCAATTAAACATGGCATGCTCAATACAGCACAGATTGCTGGGACATAATGATCTGTTAATTACCTCTTTAATGCATCATGCTTACTAACTATTCCAGCAAAAAACAGTTCAGTTACTGGGACCGCTTCTGAAAAGACTCCCACAGTTGAAGACAAGGCAGAAGAGTCCCACCCCACGTGGTCACTTAATCTGGGCATTGGCAGTTTCAAAGGAAGGTACATGACATCCTGTAAATTGATTAGGAAGGTTTTATTTGCCACAGCAGCATTACAGTGTGGCATATTGACAGTACAAACACCCTGGCCTATATTTCCCCTTATAGGCAAATCACAGACAAATGGCTTCCTCCATAGTAAATGTATAGCATGGGCAATTTGCCCATGTTATCTTTTGTTTCACCTTGCCAGCCAAACAATACCCAGAAATAAACACAATGGGCTGCGTGGGAAATCGTTATATACTTCAGGGAATCTGGTCTGTGAGCTCATGACAGATACTTTTGAGCAGCCAATATAAGCTGTACTGCTTAGTACTACCTTTCATCATGTTGATGCATTGATTTAATTTGAATTCTTACTTATACTGTTCAACGCCTGGATAAACTAGTAATACCAGTACACAATGTTCAATAGTTTTGGTTTTAAAAGCAGAAGCAAAATAACCGATCTGAAAACACCAGAAAACTGTCTGTACAGCTCTTCGTAAATATTTTAAAAGAATAGAAAAGTGTAATAAAAGCGATGAAAGCATGGTAAAGCATTGGTAAGCATTATAAATTCCAAAGAGGAATGGCAAAGAACATTTAAAAAAAAACAAAAGAAAACATGCAAACCCTGGCCATTTGCAGTACATCTATGGGAAAAGCACAGGGAAAGTGCAAAAATCTTCTGAAAATGTACCGTGGTTAGCCTTTATAACGGTCCCCATGCTATTCATATTCCTACCATTGTTTTTAAATTTGATACTTCTTCGTTGAACACCTTCTTTGCTGAGGAACCTACCAAAGCCAAACTCCTTTTGCTGGACATGAATGGATAGTGTACTCTCTTCCTCAGTGAATTGCAGTATGAATGGGTAATGTGCTCTCTTCCTCAGTGAATTGCAGTATGAGTAGATAGTACGTTCTCTTCCAAAATGAATTGGACAGTTAATGACCTGAAAACCTTTCATCTGCCAGCTGACTGGATGCATAAAAAGGAAGAGAATTTTATTTTACATAAACCCTGTGCGTCAAATGCACAATGACATTGAGAGATTGCCCATTGAATTCACCAGAACAATTAGCAATTAAGAGCCGAGCACCACATAAACCAGCACAGAGGAAAAACAGTGCACACACATACAAACTACATTCATCTTTAGGCTACATACCACACCACACCATACCAAATTCATTTATATGCCGTCCATGTGCAAGCAACTGTCTCAGCAATCCGGATAACATTAGGAAATTAGTTTCAAAGTGGAGATGATCTGTCTGTTCGACTGTGTGTGTGTGTCACGCCTAATGCTTATTCGATTGTGATGAAACTTGAAAAGATCATTCTTCAGCATGTTATAAATAGCATCAGAATCTGGGAGTAAATGAAGGCCCCCTGTTTGTCTGTCAGTATGTAAAACTTACATTTGAACATCAGCAGTGGATATAGGTCATAGAAATCAACCTTTTTTTTTTTTAACTTTACAGCTGGGGCAGGAGATGAATATCACTGATGCGACTTTACATTTTAATTGTATTGGTTTCATTTTTTTTCATTATACTGAACATTTAAAACAAAAGTTTAAACATTTAGTTTTTTTCCACTTGCTTTATTAATGAAAAAAAAATACAGTATACAGAAGCATCGACAAAACAGTTCCTTCCCACAAACACACCGATTTGATATAATAGGTCCAAATTAGTAACCAAACCAGTTTTGAAGAGCAGACTGGGTTGTGTGTTTCTATTTACCATCTGGCAGCAGTCCTGTCTTATGGAAGTATCTGTGGTACAGCTGTTGTCATGACATTCACCCATAGCAACACAGACAGAAACTGTTACACAATCTACTGATGACACTTTGGGACACACTAAATGCAGCCGCTGTGTCGCTCTGGCCACAGCCACTGTGTAGGATTCTCAAGAGCCCTCCTGCTTTCTTTGCAGATGTCTTTTAGCCTGTGCATGTACATTAATGGCAATCTTCTTTCTATTTGAAAAGAATGTTTGATCATTTAATTGAACTGGGCTCCATTAGTTGTTTCTCCCAGTATTTCTGTATTCAGGGAGCTTGGTATAATATGAAAAACACAAAGCCCTGTGAGCTATAGTCTGTTATAATAACAGGTGTAGGGCCACCCTGGGCAGCCAGAGTGACGCAGATTCAATCTGCAAGGCATTTTAATTGTTCGGGAGAGACTTGTGATGACCCATCCCTCAATGGTTACTGCCTTTAAAATCTGATCAGGTGGTTCTGATTCTGATATTTCATTGGGTTTTATTTGAGTAATGAAAACACCTGCCTACCAAGCAATATGCTATATTTTGCATGTGTCATCCATACCCTGCTTATGAGCCAAATCTACTGGCCAGAATGTAATAGGAGTCAATGGGGATTGAGGGCAATTCCAGACAAAATCACTTTGGTTAAAATAACACTGCTATCAATCATAGCTATCAGTGATACAAATATCTAATATCAGTGTGGGAAGTAAAAGCATTAGCTTAGAAAGATTACGTGCAAGTTAATGTAAGGTGTTCCAATATTCCTTATAAGCATCACACTCTAACATACAAAACTCTGTACAGTCTACATTTATATATATTTTTTGTGATATGTGAATTTTTACAATGTGTTGTACTATAGCACAGTGTAGTGATGCAACACTTTATTGATGAACACTACTGTAACCAATGCAATTCTTAGCATTCAATTTTGACAGGGTGATGGTGAACTCGCTTATTATCACCACTGGACAACATCTGATGCTGTGTAAAATACACAGTGCGATTTCTACGCTCCCCGAATGGCGTGTGTTGCACATTTGAATGCATGCTCTGCGAATCACACATGGTACTTACTGTATGTATACAAGTCGCGGGTAAAACTTAATTACACAAACAAGTGTAAGAGAGCGGTACGTACTTATTGGTACCATAACAACTCTTGTATCATTTATGAACACTGAAGGCTGTTTGCGTTGACGTCTGTCTGTTGCAGTGGTGCATGAGTGGCTTGTTGAACTGAGCAGTCCAGCATGGCCTTAAATTGTTTAAATAAACACAAAATGTCTTACTAGGGACACCGGGATTAAGTTACGGTGTAGCCTGATCTGAAATGAACCCCGAGGGTCTGAGAAGTGATAACACCGACTGCACTTTTAATAAGTATTAAAATAACCACTGTATGCCCCACAAACGACAAAGTCAAACTAATGTAGCTGCCCTTCTGCCAAGCGTTGTTAAGCTTCACTTTAAAGGGGAGTGTTTACTGTATCAAATCGCAGTTCCTCCTCGCTATCTGCTACAGCGCGTAACGATCACTCCGATACTGGCGAGGCGCACGGGTTCGGGTAGCGCAGTTCAGCCACCAGTGTAACAATCACTCCGCGTACTGGTGAGGGCGCACGGGTTCAGGTAGCGCAGGCGCTGCCACCACCTTTGAAGTCCAGTAGGTCTGGATATATTGAACAAACTGAAAGAATGCCAACGACAGGCAAGGATAAATGTCGGTGTTTATTTAATAGTCGAATTAAAATCCGCAATCGCATGCTATAAAAACTATATAAATCACAACAGTAGCAGCTGGGGGGGGAGGGGCTTAGGTTTAACAGGGAATTAATTAATACTAAACTGCTCGTTATATAAAACCAGACTATAACGCATCTAAACAAACAAAAAAAAAATACACACTAAACCAACCCAAAGCACAATAGAAGCCATAGTGCAATACCAAACAACTCCAAATAATAAATCTCCATAGTGAAGTGCAAAACACACCTGCAAACCCCTGAGGCGACGCCAACTCCAGTCGGCAGTCCACACGAGGTTATAAACGGACTACAATATCGCAGAACCCTTTTAAAAGACATCACGCATATTTAAGACATGGCATGATATAGTTAGTGTTTTTAGAGTCAACAAGCAGTACTATTCGAAGGAGACTGTCAAAACACCGCTATAGGGAGAGAGAGAGAGGGTTTTATCTTATTGAAATGATCACTCTTGTCAGATGCAAAACGTCACACGCAGGTACTAAAGAAACGCCTTCCCAGAGCTTGCTGCTCTCTGTTTGGCGTCTCGTTGCTACTAGTAACGCCTTGTATGAACACCAGCAACATCGCATATTTATACAGTTGCACAATTAATGACTTATTCTACTTGTTTGATGTATATAATGAAACGTAATTACATTTAATTATTGCATTTATCACAATGTATCACACATGGGGATTGCATTCATTTGCAGTCCCTATAAGTTTTTGTTTTTAATTTTTAAACGCTATAGTTAGTTGCGGGATTGTCATGCTATACAGAGTCAGTTAGATGTGATTGTACATTAATTTTATTGTAACAGTATACATTACTTGCCACGGATAAGTACATTATGTTTAATGTACTATTAATTACTGTTTTATATGGATTAATTCATTTATTTTTGTGGGTAACACTTGTAAATGTGTCTGTAATTCACGATGAATTACATATGAACTCATTTATCAGCATGGTAGGAATTCATGATGAATACACTTCTAATTCTAGTAATTTAATTCTGTGTTTGCGATTCATCATGAATTACATATCAACAGACAATTATTTTAGTGTTACCATTCATTTAACAGCGTCGACAAGGCTGTTCACTCTTGCTTGCGTAAAGATAACATGTCGTTCCTTTCCACTAACAAGAGGGCAGCAGTAGTTTTAGCAGCTGTTTGCATTACGATTGGAAGGCCACTCATGATCGCTGCATCGTCTCTTTGGTTCACAGCCGCAGCCAGCCTCCCGCAACTACCTTTCAAAGCTGCGCTGGGCTGCGCTGGGCTGCGCTGGGCTGCGCTGGGCTGCGCTGGATCTGCACACATTGTTGAGGGTGGAGCTTCGTGACGTCATGCAGCATCCCTCGCAGAACGGGCTTCTGTGCAGAACTGTGCAAATATGTGCAGAACTGCGGAAATCTGTGGCAGAAGAATGCACTCACAATATCATTAATCTCACTGTTTTGTTACCACCCACTTGAACCGGAACCTTTTTCAATCGAAATACTTGGGGCTGCGCTGCCTGTGTTTGCTATGTGCACTGACAGGAGCTGCGACGCTTGCAACGTTTCGTTAATTTACTCCGCTTGTCATAACCAGATTCATAGGCTTCAGAAATGACGAGGGTACAATAGCAGATCATAGTGTCTTAGTTATATATGGGTACAATCGCAAAAACTCCTGCGTGGGATGCGCACATTTCACAATTTGACTAAGGTTTTTGGGAGAGGGTTGAAAAAGGAGAGAGGGGAGAAACTTATCTTGATTTTTTCTCCAATTCGCAAATGGCTTTCCACGGCTGCTGCTGCGAACTAGGACCGAACGAGGGTGCATAACAGATCGGATACTTCATTGATGTGTTGCAGTTCCACACTCGCCGCCCTAGTCTTGCCGTTAACCAGAGATTTGTCTATCTTTCCCTTGCAATACCCAGCACTAATAATAATAAGGAATATACAAATAAAGTGAAAGATGGGGAACACGACATCTTGCTGCGTATCATCCAGCCCCAAGCTGCGGAGAAATACACACTCGAGGCTGGAGTCCTATCGTCCAGAACCCGAGCTAAGCAGGGAAGATACTGGCTGTAACCTGCAACACATCAGCGACAGGGAGAACCTAGACGGTAAGGCACTCACTAGCAATGCTATTGGCAAATATCTGACTATGCTATTTAAAAACAAGCTAACCCTAACCCGTCAAGAGCTTTGCGAATACAATACTGGACCCATTCATTATCAAACCAGAATAGCTGTTGTTCTTCATATCGTCATGTCGAGTCAACATGGAAAACGTAGAAACCTAGCATAGCATCATTAATATAAATGTCTGTGATATACAGTCGTATCAGTGGGTTTTATCAGTGAAAAACATGCAGTAGAATGCCAATGGATAAAATATCCACAATAAACATTGTTCGTTCTCCAACTCAAAACAACATCATCACCATCTTCATCTTCATCATAATTATAATTGGGATCGTGTCGTGCTTGTTATATCATCGCAACTCCTTCCTTAATAATGCAAATAAAACGGTTACGATTTAATAATGATGTGCTACAGCAACCTTAGTGTAAAGACTTTTATTTTATTGTTCGGTCAATTGTCAATTACTACGTGCTGAAAATCACTTGTCTGGTACTTTTACTATTAATATACGATAATCCATCTTGACTGTTAGCGGTGTAGAATACCTGCTTTTGTAAAATGAGAAGAATTTCTCTCACTGAATTAACCGCTCTAAAAAAATAAAGTCAAATCTCTGTTAAGGGACGTGCAAGTTAATGATGTGTGTAAGTGGGCGGATCTCCGGATAGGACGCAGGTATTCCCAGGTAGAAATGATGTTAGTGGCAGTTCCATCGGATGCAGTGTAATAAAGGATTTCAAAGTAAAGCATTCTGCAATTTAAATTTGTAACCCAGCTTAACAGTGGGGTGGACTAAAGATCAGATGCAGTCTGCTGTGCACCTTGTGTACGATTTACACAAGGTGCACGGTGTCGATTTACACTAATGTATAGGTGTACACTAGCTGTCGATTTACACTAATGTATAGGTAGTCCCATTGGATATGTTTGGTGGCAGCTGTGTCTGTGCTGCTTTTTGGTTGTAACACAATACTGTACAAGCCATTTAACTACTCCACTTAAAAAAAATACTAACAGCTGTGTCAGTGGTCATAAGCTATTGACTTTCAGCCAGAGCCATTTGTGTTTCTTGTCTAGCCTTTCATCACTTTTCTTAGCATGGGAAAGTGTAACATGTTTGAAAACATGCAATACTTCTGTGTAGAACGAATTGCATAAGCAAGTGCTCCTATCAGAATAAAAACTTCACAAACACATACCCAGTATTTAGACACTTCTTTGAGTACTTCAATATACCAAACTTTACATTGGTTTTGTAACTTTCATGACTCATTAGAAAAAGGGGTTTCTGACTGTGGCAAAGTGGTTTGCAGTGCACAGGTGTAGTGGTGATGTGATTATGAAACAGAAGATAGATAACAAAGTTCACAATCCAAAAATGTTTTATTTTTATAATCCTAGTCCCACAAAGAATAATCCCAGGCAACACACAGTAATGCATATTGCACTGTTCCAACAATGGGTTCCAGTCCCAAAATAGTAAGACACAGTTCATAAATAATAAACAAAGTAGAACACACGCAAAGACACACACGTTCACACGTCCAGAGTGAGTGCTATAGTGCTGGTGGTGTAATACTATTTATCTGTGTACAATGGTGCAGTGTTGTCTGGGTTTAGTGCTGGCCTTAAGCGACAGCTCCTGATCGTGTTAGCCATCTAATAATAACAAACAAGTAGATTTTAGACACAACAAAACAAACAAAACACTCATGGTAATTTTACTCTCGTCCTTCAGCGGTTCTCTCTTTACCATTACAAAGGAATAGATCACCTTGTCCCCTTTTGTACTGTCAGTCACGCCCCCTTGGTTAGCAAGTGCAGCCATTTCTCCTCCAATCCGCGGTTGCCAAGTTGCTTTCCCTCTGGAGCGATGTGCCCCCTTCTAGATGGCCGACTTCCACCTAACCCTGGGAATGAACTGTCATGCCATCCAGTTCAGTCCAGGGCACTCTGTTCCCGTTATATCGTGTCCTCACAGGTCGGGAGGGAGATTTATCATCAAGAATCATTCTGTCTCTGTCACACTGACCCTTCAGAATTATATAGCCCTGTAAAACAAGATAGGAGTTGCAAGGTAACACAGTGGCTGTATATAGAATGTGCAGATTTTTTAATGATTCAGCAATGATACAATAAAAAGGGACAAAAAAAGAAAAGTGTCAATAGATGTCAATTGAAATCCTGTGGAAAGTTTATACTTTTTTAGCACTCTGTGATTTGAAGATGGTCTCTGATGTGACACAAAGCATTCCCTTCCTTGACACATGACAGTTCCATTTGCTGCAACAATGATGGGTAATTTAGCAAAAATGTAGGCAGACAGCTTTGGCCTTTGGACAGTGACCGCATTATTGGTTAGCAACTAAAGATGCGGCTTTACAAAGATTCTAGAATTTATCTCTTTGTTCCTTGGACAGGACTGAGCTCCACTGGAGTTGTTAGACTGGTACATGGAGGAGGCATGATGAACCACAGAACAAATTTAAGACTTAAAATGCAAGAGAGGCCTGGGAACAAGAGGCACCAGTTAAAGAAAAGGAACCATTATTCAGATAGTAGGAGAAGGGTCAAAGCTTTGATTGTTGCAACATTTTAACTTGCAACAAAATAAGAGCACATTTGAAAAGGCAAGGACATTCATGGCAAGTGCAACATAACGACCCACATACATACAGTACAGACTTCTTAAATAAAAGGGTTGTTCTGTTATGCTGAGCTATAACCCATTACAACCTTGCGAACCAGCCAGATCGCTCTATTGCAGTAGATTATGCCATGATATACTACTGCTTTTGATTTACAGTTTGAAATGGAACTTGTCTAGCTGAATAAAACTGTCCCCACACACCAAATCACTACATCACCATCTGGTTGTGATTTCTTGGCACCAAAAAAGTTCCCAGAGTTCCTAGTTTTGAAGTCCCAAGTTCGCGCAGGACTTAATCTAGTGTCCTCAGAGTTGATCAAAAGCATGATTCACACGGGATTACAATCTAGTGTCTCAGAGTTGATCGAAAGCATGATTCACACGGGATTACAATCTAGTGTCTCAAAGTTGATCAAAAGCGGAGAATGTCCTGAACCTCACAGATGTGGATTTGTTTTCATCAAGAAAAGTCAGTAAATTCAAAATGAAATGTGGTGTTGTGGCCAGAGAAGTCGCTTTTGTGCATGATTTGTAAACAGTGAACTGGGTGTAAATAACTCATTTCGTTGTACCTTCTTTTCCAAAGGCTTGAATAACCATTACGCCCTTTGAGTGAGACGTATTTCCATACATATCTTCAAACACACCATTCAAGGCATCCACAAGTCTGTGATTATGTTTTGTATTTCCCCCTGATCCCCAGTTTGGTTCTGCACAACCGTTGCTTTTTACTGGACTGTAGATTATTTGGACAGATTGTACCACTTTTAAAATGTAAATTGTGGTGTTGCTTTGAGGCGAACACCCTGGAAAAGCTGCATGAATTCTAACAAAACACTGACACGGTTGATTCGCACATGAATACAAAGACCCAGGACGCCTGAGTTAAAAATTATACAGAAGGCCAAGGACAGAATGGCAGGTCTGGTCTGACATGGGCTCCTGATACCAAGGGTATGGCTCATGGATACTGTAGCTTGTGCCACTATTCTTTTCTTTTCATCATAATAATAATAATAATAATAATAATAATAATAATAATAATAATAATAATAATAATAATAATAATACAACATGGTTATAATGTATTAAAATCATGCTTGGGAGACCAGTATTTAGATACAAAACATGTTCTATATGTAGTGCTTATCATGAAGCTGATAGAGCTCCTATTACGGTGTGCTTTCATGACTGATCTAAAGTTTCGTGCAACCTCGTGTCTGTTAGGCGTCTCTCTGTGGCGGGTGTTGGAGTTGATCGTTTCTTTGCTCTTCAGAAACAGCTAACGTTTGAGCTGTAACAAATGTTATGTGTTTGTAGTGAACATCTGAAGCTATTTCCATTTGTGATAATTAGTGTAGGAATATATAGAATGACTTTCTGCGGGGAAAAGCCTTTCAGAGAGTTGTGGGGATACTGTATCAGTTGAACTGGACTCTGAATTATATCTCATGGAGATTGTGTATCTAGGAGTGTATTTATACTTCTGTTTACTTTCGTTTTCTTTGACCTTGAACAAAAGTCTGCTTTTCCTAATCCTGTGAACTGGTTTTCTGGGTGCTATATGAAACAGGGGCAAAAAGAGTTTTGAACAAAAAACAGATAACTTATAAATTACTGTATCATCCTCCAGTAAGGATAAATATATTTCCATTGATCTAGAAATCCCGTTGTCCAATTGTGAACAGACCTTTTAAGGACATTCTTTATTACAAGCTGTGATTGTTAACATTATTTGGTGTTTTACAGAGGCTTTCTGTGTACCCAACTTTCTTATCTGTTGTCATAGTTACTTTTTTGCATCTATCTAGAAAACTGGACATTTGAAATCACATGTTCTTAGGAGTGTTATAATCTGGGGGGGTACAGTATAATGAGACACTCTCTGTTTGAGAAGTGCTTATTGTATTATGGTGAATCTTGGGCAGGACCTTTAGGTTATAGAAAGTACCATAGTCTTTGGGTATATGGAGGCAGCTGTCCACTTGTTTGTATGTCATATTTCCATTTTTACATGTGCATGCAACTTTTTCATCTGATGGTGTTTAAACCCCTGCAGGTTACTGCAACATGATGAAATGTGACAATTCTTACTGTAAAATAAATAAAGAAATGGGTATTATTATTATTATTTATTATTATTATTATTATTATTATTATTATTATTATTATAGTTATCCAAGTATTATTATTATTTAAATCCAAGTGTATTTGTGGGGTTCAGCAGTAAATGTCAGAATCGTTATCACAAGAACCCTGATGCTGCTGTATTGCCACTGATGGTGTTGAGAATCAAAAGAAGTTTTCTTGGTCTTAGTGAAAGCCTCATTCTGTGGAAGTATTTCACTAAGCTTCAAACTGCGAAACGCAACCTCTGTGCTGGTTTTATTCTGGTTTTTATTGTTATAACTGACTCCTCATTTTCTAATTGGAGCTATAAGCTTTTCCATTGAAATTAATATAAAAAGAGGAACAGCTGACTGATCTTGTGCTTGGAGACTTGCTACTGTAGCTCCCTGAAACTCTATTAAAAGTAGATATCCTGCCTAGTACAGCCTGAGAAATAGAAATAATAAAGTTTATTAAAAATAGAGTTTTCTTGTTCTCTTGTGTGGGAACACACTGGCGTATCTGTGAGACGCTTACCTCCATTCTCTTTACCTTTCATAAGAAACTAATTCAAGCAGCCAGGTGTTTCTGCTAGGACCTCCATCGGTGTTGTGAGTTTCAGTTTTGTGTTGTGAACTCATAACACTGATGAAGACTAGGTGATCACCCTGTGCTCTGCGATTCAAGTTTGAATGGCACTCGTTATGACACATGCATGGAAAAGGGTCTCATACACCAAGGAGTGTGGGGTATGAGGAGGAAAATAAGCACAATTTAAAAAAAAATAAAAATAAAAATCATTAATCTCAAATGGTGCTCTAAGTGTATGTTTATATTAAAACCTATGCAGCATTTGCCAATTGGTTCAGAGCAGAATTGAGTTGCGTTGGCATTACAGTGTCATTATCAGATTTCTCCCCCTGCTCTGTTCTCCATATTGTTTTACTTAGTTTATTTATTTCCAAGATATATATTTTTTCCCTGTAGACGTTCTCAGTCTAATAACCCTAGACTGATCTGCAGGCAGCTTCAACAGAAACTCTGTAAATGTCCATGCTATCTGAGTTTCTGTAACTTTTTACAAGGTAGGTGCCCTCTGGTGTCTGGCAGGTTTCTGTTGTATTTCTGAGGATGACATTATTAACCCTTTCACTCCTGAGGTGCTTGTGACTTCATCTCTGTGGTGGTATTGCTGTCCCATTGGCTAGCTCTTACTATATAGATGGACTCATTCGGCTTACCTTAGCCCCTTAATAATTCCTTCTGAAAGGCATCTAATGTGTTAGAATTTCTTTAGACTTTGTATAGTCCTTCTGTGGTTTGAGTGGGTGAAAAAAACATGTCGCCCTGCTTAGCTTAGTAAGGTAAAGATAAAAGGAGTTGTAACATCATCCTATTTGGGGGAATTAGAAAGGAAAACAAACTTTGGTCTAAGAATTTGCTGTCACATTGAACGGGCTTGGAAACACTACTGTGGGCTAATAAGGCCCACTTAAAACCTGCCCAACATCATTTTTCTTGTAGCAGAAGTTAGTGCTTGACAAATATTCAAACCAACTTTGCTTAAAAGCTGTTCAGATACAAAAATAAATATCTTTGTGTTCGACAGAAGCATCGGGATACAAGCATGGCATTGATGGTAATGGAAATTTCAATCTGACCTGCTTTTAAAATCAGAAATCAGACTTTGCCAACTTGAAACTAGTAGGGAAAGTAAAACCTGAACGTGAAGTTGTAAGTGATTATACAGGAAGTGTTGCTGCTGAGTGAATTGTGTGGTTTTAACTGGATCTCAGTTTGGAATCTACTGTGTGTTCATTAGAATGCAATGACAGAATGAGCAGGACAGAGGCACTGCTCCAAATGAAGCAGATGCAGAGCCTGATCTAAGAAATTCTTCCATACATTTATTCATATTACATAAAGAGAATACTCCATGAACATTCATAGAGTGCTGTGGTTATTTCACTCCTGTAGTTAGCTGGAAACAACACACTCGACACCATTCGCTGGGCTCATTCATGGGAGAACTGCAACGGTTGCTTTAGAAGAGTCCTGCATGCAATAGACACCTGTCATTTTGAAAACTAGAATCCTGACAGATTTGTAATTGGTTTAATTTATAGTTTTGTATGTATATGTGCCAAGTGGAGGTGCTCTTTAGTGAGCTCAGCGTGTATAAATACTGTTACACAGATGGAAATAAAACTCTCATTGCAGAGCAGTTTGATCCATTCCTCATTTTAAAATGTATATAATCAGACCCACCTGTGACTAATCAAGCTTGTATTAAAACCTGGAATGGGTGAAACTGCTATGCAATTGGAGGGTTATTTCCATCCCTTTGCTATGAGCCTGCCAGCTGTTCCACCTTGGTACATGTAGTGTGTTCATGGTTTTCTTTTCTATAGGTACATGTAGTGTGTTCATGGTTTTCTGATCTATAGGTACTGTAGTGTGATCTTGGTTTTCTGATCTATAGGTACCGGTACATATAGTGTGTTCCTGGTTTTCCTCTTATACTTTCCTCTTTGACACCTCTCTTTGCTGTATCACAGAGATATTTATCACGAAACTCATTGCCTCCTGTGTTTTACACAGAACAGATTTAGCCTTTGCCATAGCATTAGCTCACTGGCTTCTTTTACCAGAAGGAAGAAGTAGGTCATTTGATAAAAGCTGGATTTTAGTAAATATTCATGAACCTTGGAAATCTGTCTGTCCTCTTTTCATTTGCCAAAAGAGTCTGTCCTCCAGAAATGACATTGTTTAACTTCTCTATTGGTAACTTAGCAACTGATTGTGTCATGGAAAGTATAATGAAGCAGTGTTGTAATTCACAGCCAAAACGTTAAACTGCAAGGGGGGCCTGTCAGCCAGAAAGAGCTGTGGCTTGCTCTGTGCTAAATTAAACGGATAATTTTGAGTGGATGTTTATGTGGTCCACCAACAATTGCCTGCAATTTTAACGGTCACAGTCTGCTGTCTGAAACATTCTGGTGAGCCATGATGTCTTCAGTCTCACTTTGTAATGGGAAATATATCATTCTATTTTCTTTTTATATAATTAAAATAAAATTTTGCAAACTCAGTAACCCAAGCCCTAACCCACTGCGTGTACTGTTGCCTACAAATCTAAAAATTACCCAAGAAAACACTCAGGGAAGTATCTTGTCACTAGTCAAGCTGTGAGTTTTAGAATGTGTATATGGGTAATGATTTTCAGAACTCCACTGCATCTGCCCACATGATCTTAAGGCACATCAGTGTTAATATTTATATAATTTGTAAAACAATACATTTTCAAAAGGAAATCAAAAAAGTTTTCTTTTATTTTTTTTTATTTGCATAATCTTCTTTACAGTGGAGTCATAAAATTGTACCTCTGCCATGTCACGAAGTTGCTTATAAATGGCAGTGAAAGGACACATTTCTGCTCTTCAAATGCTTTCCGTGTTTAGGCTCTTCTCCAGGCTTTGAGGACACGAGCTTCCCTGGCAATTACTTTTTACTCACATGAACTTGGAATTTAATTTATGTACAAAATGTATCATCTGCAAACAGACTGTTTGATCACACGTTTAACATGAATCTCATTAGCATATTTATGATTTTAATAGGCCCCACTCTCTGTTGCCAGTGCCACTCTTTACCTTGTAATAGAGTTTTGATTCCTTAAATTTTCTGACCCACATCTAGAGTTCCATAGCAATTTTAATTTCTTTTGTGTCCAGTATTGTCCTTTTTTGCTTTGATATCAGAAGTTCAGCTATCACTCGTGCTGTTCCAGAAGCACAAGTTAAAGACATTCCAGTGTATTATTGTCTCCTTTCAGTACTCACAAGTGTGAGTTATTCCAGGAAACGGGATGAAAGTATTGTCAATTGTATCTCCTCAGATCATCTCCCTCTCAACCAATCAGGTTCAGAGAAGAGCGGCAATTATCCCACGGTGGTGGCAGATATCCTCGAAAAGCTGACAAGACTTTGCTAGAACCCTTAAACTGTCATTCAGTTTCAAGCAGGCTAAGTTATCCAGTCCACAATATAACCCAAAACACATTAAAAAAATGTCCTCATACCTTATGCAAGTGGGCTCGGGACACATAACTACTGCAGAAAACTGGCAGTGAAAATAAAAAATTAAGGTCGGTTCAAGACCCTTATTTGCCAGCCAGGAAGCTTTTACAGAATGTTGCACTCTGTTACCTGGGTAACTAAAAGCATAGTGAGGTGAACATTCAGAACTCCCAGAACAGTGAGATTTGTAGGCTTGTATATAGATGAGAAGATTGTAAAGGTTATGGGGGCTCCTTAGCCTGGTGGGGGGGGGGGGGGGGGGGGGGGGGATGAAAGAGGTTGGTCAGTGCATGAAATAACCATTCAAAAGAGAGCTTGGTAGGGTTTCTTGCTTTTAACCCAGCGGTTGGCGAAACTGTGTCGCTGGGGACATTTAGTGTGTTTGAAATTGTCTGCATGATTCCTCACTTGAGAAAAGGCCTCCTGAGTTTTGTAGTAAACATGTTGTACCTCTAGGGAGGTTCTGCTGTCTTTTAGATGTTTGTCAGCAGACCTGGGCTCCATTGTAATTGTAATTAATTGCAACTGTAATGTAATTGTAATTGCAGTTGAACCTTGCCACACCTGTGGAATTGGAATTGCAATTATGCCATATCAATTACAGTTAAATTACAGCGGTACACATTTATTGGTCATACAATCATTATTCTTGCATTTCCAACCACTTTTCGTGACCCGTATTTGTTTAAAAAATTGTATTATTCTATATTTGTACCTCTGATTATTGCTTTGGTTATTTTGAATAAACTGCGTAAACATGTCAATGTGTGTAGTACTTTCTGTTACTTTTTAGTATAATTATATTTGTAATTATAATTGTAATTGAACACAATAGCATTGTAATTGTAATTGCAAACAGTTCTGCTATAATTGTAATTATAATTGACTCCATGTCATGTCTTAAGGCTGGAATTGCTTTAGAAACTATAAGTGAACTACATGGGAAGATATGATTTAGTACTTCCCAAGGATTAAACACATTCTCACTTGGCTCTATCTGTCCAATATTCCTCTAGTTGACTCAGGTGGAATATTTCTCGGTGTGATTGGGATTCCTGTCACTCTGTGTTTGTTAAATTTTGAGCCAGGACTGAACGATTCTGACTTACGGAGCTACTGCCTGCCAGGCAATGATCATGATTTCACTTGTGGTGTAAAGAAGACAAGAGAGCTAATAGAGCTATTAAAAAAAAAAAAAAAAGTTTACCCGATTTCCTTTAATCAGAATCTTCCTAACTGCCTCCTCTCACTTTGCTGCCTGCCAGGGTATAAAAGATCATCATCGCGTGTGGCTTACCGTGCTATCCTCGAATAACGAGTGAACTGAAAGATGAAAAGCAAAAAATGAGCGCTGATTCGATCAAAGGCTTTGTTGATCCATTTCCATAGCCATTGTTTCAGCAGAGGCACAGTTTAATTAGGAAACAGAATGGATCGCTTCCTGTGAGGCCCCAGAGGGCCCCAAAAGCCGTCTGGCTCGGTCTAAATTTGGAGTGTTCCCAATACTAACAGCATTTTCCAGAGGCAAACACATTCAGCCTTTCCTAAGAAATTCACTGAAGCCGGGAATTTCAAGTGCTCCTGAAGAGGTGCTTCCAAATAATTAGCTTAACTTGAACCTAGAAGGCCCTCAACCAGAGGTGCTTCACATGGGGTTCCAAATCATTTTCCAATTGTTTAAAATACTCCTAGTAGTGCACACAGCGTCTTCAGCTGCCATTAGCAATCTTGGTTTGCAGAAGTTGAAAAGTGTCTGTGACTGTGCGCATAGGAACTGTTATTTCTGCATCTGAACAGCTTTCATATTAAAAGACACAGCTGATTAATACACAGGAAAGTTTATTCACGAGTGGGTACCAGAGGGGTACCATTTGCAATACCAGGTAAACTGCAGCAAGTCTGTCCACCACCAAGTGAAAAAGTGTTTCTTTGCAACATTTTAGCCACATCTGCACTGGTGGAGGTGGTGGAAGACCATCAGTGTCGTGTTTGTTGAAGTGTGATGATACGGATTAGAAACTGCAAAACTTTCATCCACCAATCAGGAAGCTCCATTGCAGGGCAGTAGCACACAGCAAATGACGCAGAATGTTCATCATAATGTATAATAATAAACAAGCAACATAATGAAAAGGTAAATGCACATTTGAGATTTAAAATATCTATCTTCTTCAGTTCAAAATTTAATTCTGGAGTAAAACCATAAGAAACAAATTCAAGTTTCTGCCATCGTCAGAGCTGAACTAGCCGAAAGGTTTGTATACTTGACCTAGCTTCTGTTTTCACAGAATTTAAAAATCAATCTACCTGCTTTAACTTCAGCTGCGGTTCTTGACGGCACAGCTTTCTAGTTCCCTGCTGCAGTTTCACTGTTTGTGTTGCGGTTGTATCTAATAAATTACTACATGTCTTCTCTAGTCTGGGATTTATTGGTCCACCTTTTAAAAGAGAGAGAGAGATATGTGATCTCATACAGGGGCTGTGAAGTTCATTGGTCAGGAAAGCATTTTGGGATAGTAAGTAAAGATGCCTCATTGCAAAATGGATCCCCTTCCTTGGAAGCAGATGTAAAATATGCAGATGCTTCATCACCTCTGCTAATATAAGTCAGGACAGTCATGCATTTCATCTGAGTTTCTAACTAAAAGTTGGAAAGGTTTTAAGATTAAAAAAAAAAAAAAACATTTGGAAGTTGATTAGAGCACAAATGGTTAGAAGCCTGCGAAGCCTTGACATTCTCATTGTACTGGAGGTTTAGTTTCGAAGTGTTCTCATGCAATCCAGTATGGAAAAAATATTTGAACCTTTTGAAGGTACACAAGGAATTGAGCGGTTGTTCAAATGTTGTTTTGTTTCTTAAAATACGTTTCAGAGTGACTCAAGTATCACAAGGAAACTGACAGTTTGGATATCCAGATCTAGCCTGTCAGTATATTTATAACCCTGTTTTGTGCAACTCATTGCAAAAATAAGAAGGCTAGCATCATCTTTATTTGTGGGACACATATGTCCCTTGTACCATAAGAACATAAGAACATAAGAAAGTTACAAACGAGAGGAAGCCATTTGGCCCATCTTGCTCGTTTGGTTGTTAGTAGCTTATTGATCCCAAAATCTCATCAAGCAGCTTCTTGAAGGATTCCAGGGTGTCAGCTTCAACAACATTACTGGGGAGTTGATTCCAGACCCTCGCAATTCTCTGTGTAAAAAAGTGCCTCCTATTTTCTATTCTGAATGCCCCTTTGTCTAATCTCCATTTGTGACCCCTGGTCCTTGTTTCTTTTTTCAGGTCCAAAAAGTCCCTTGGGTCGACATTATCAATACCTTTTAGAATTTGGAATGCTTGAATTAGGTCACCGCGTAGTCTTCTTTGTTCAAGACTGAACAGATTCAATTCTTTTAGCCTGTCTGCATATGACATGCCTTTTAAGCCCGGAATAATTCTGGTTGCTCTTCTTTGCACTCTTTCTAGAGCAGCAATATCTTTTTTATATCGAGGTGACCAGAACTGAACACAATATTCAAGATGAGGTCTTACTAGTGCATTGTACAGTTTTAACATTACTTCCCTTGATTTAAATTCAACACTTTTCACAATGTATCTGAGCATCTTGTTAGCCTTTTTTATAGGGTATATATTTTTTAATGAGTTAGAAGTTTCTTCATGCACAAAAATGTGTCTTTCTGGTAATAGTAGCTATAATATGCTTTGTAACGTAATACACCTACCTTGAAGGTAATTGACTTTTTCTTAGCTCGTAAGTGACTTTGCAGCTGATGCATAGTTCACACACACTAGTCTCGTATCTTTGTAAAGAGCTTTGTGATGGTGGTCCACTATGAAAGGTGCTATATTAAAAAATAAGTAATGGCTCCGCCATATACCTGGAGACCACATCATTAACAGCTAGAGTGGAAATCAGTAGTTTGTTATTTCCTTGTAGCACTGTACTTTAAAGCATACAATCAAAAAAAAAATTATAGATTTTTAATCTTGAAGTCACTTATTTGAAACGCAAAAGCTGTAGTGCTACATTTCTCACTGACATAACCTCAGCTGCTTGGAATCTGCCTGGAGGTTCACTTAGCTGTTTTTCTTTGTAAGTGAACAAAGGATGTTTTGTATGTAATTCACTGGTAAATCTTGTATAACCTGTGATTCTCGTATGTAATGTGTGTGTGTGTGTGTGTGATATATGTGCTCCTGTTGGCTGTGCTTCCTATTTCATCTTAAATGGGTTGTCTTAGGCTTAAGGAATTTACTGGTAAAATGTTGCACTTAGTTCTGGGTTTTGCTCCTGGCAATGTCATTTCCTGGACTGTTGTGTGGTTCTGGTATTGGCCTTGATGGTACAGCAGCTCAAGTACAGAAAGTGGTACACTCAGAGGCAAGTCATGTTTGGACCATCCAGCCTTCAATAAGAAGGGGTGGGAGGAAGGAAATTAATCCAAATTGTGTGCGAGAGAAGCGGAGCAGAAGGAGAAGGAGATTTAGAACAGTTTAACAGTTTCACTAACAGTATTCCCTAACTTAAAATATGGTTTCTTTTAAGTGCCATAAGGATAATTTAAACAAGGTATGTCATTTATATAGATCCCCTGGCAAACTCCAAATTTGATGTGTGCAGAAAGTACAATGTACAGTAAGATGTGATACAATGTAAAGTCTCATTTTCCTAGATGGAAATCACGTCCATTTTTATAACAGCGAAATGAAGTAAATTGCAGAGTGACTTCCTTCTACACCGTGTTTATATCTCCGGTTTCGTGTATATAATTTGTTTCCAGCTCTTCGAGAGGATCAGGGATGTCACCACAGTGAAGAGCTGGAAAACACGGCAGTCATGGAATAAGCAAGGTGTTGGTCAATTCCAGAGGTGATTTACACAGCGACTAGGCTGGGGATTTTATTGATCAGGTTTCCTCTTACTTATTGTTTGTCTTGGTACCCCTGAATAGATAATTGTCTCCTTTTGTAAAACTATGCAAAGAATTTTAATGAACAAGACATCTCACAAGTAGAATTGGACCCCAAAACGTTCTCCTTTTTCTAGAATAAGGAGCTCGGCATAGAGACAAGGAATATTGTGTCATTACATATCAATAGAACTGATTGATGAATTATGATGACACACAATCACATATAAAATTGCTCTATAGCCAGTATAATAAATCATTGTTCATGCAAAGGGCAGAACGTAGCTATTGCTGCTGTGAGACTTTGTGCTCCAGTGGTTAAAGAAAAGAGCTTGTAACCAGGAGGCCCCCGATTCAAATCCCAACTCACACACTGACTCACTGTGTGAACCTGAGCAAGTCACTTAACCTCCTTGTGCTCTGTCTTTCAGGTGAGACATTGTTGTAAGTGACTCTGCAGCTGTGCATACTTCACACACCCTAGTCTCTGTAAGTCGCTTTGGATAAAGTCGCCTGCTAAATAAACTAATAATAATAATAATAATAATAATAATAATAATAATAATGATGATGATGAATGAAGGACCTTGTGTCATAACATGAAAGTACAGTGTGCCACAGTATAAGATTATTTCTTCATCCCTGTAATTGTCAAAGTAACTAAAACAAGCTGCAGTCTGTCCAAATACTTGCCCTGTTGTGGGTCCATCCTAACCATCAAGATGGTATTACTGCAAGGTCTGTAGCATGTCATGTATCAATACATGCTGAAATGTAACCCAGTTATTTAGAGCTGTATAACAACAGAGTCCTCTCTAAAATAGCTGTCTTAAGTGGCTGCTTTCAAACTCAGGAGATGTGATTATGGGTTAAGTTGTCATGAGTATTGAGTCCCTCTCTCCTATTATGAGCTGCAATGTGGTGCAATCAGAAGCTGCTGTAGAAAGGATAAGGTTAACTGCTGAGGGTGATCATTGCTCCCTCAAGGTCTGGATAGAATGATTAGGGGTTTGCTATGTACTCAGATATACTGCTTTTCTGAAATGAGACTAATATTGCAGATAGCAGACTGTTTGGTTCAAATTGCATGTACTGCTAACAACATAGAGACGATGCGTCTACAAACTCCCAACAATGACTGCAAGCTAATAGATAACAATGCTGTGGACTAGAAGGGAACAGGCTCTAGACTTCAGAGAGATCAAAAGAGATAATCCCACTGGCATCAAAGGGGGTCGCAAGGAGATAACAAAAGGCAGATTATGGGTTAAGTTGAAGAATGCATGAGTATTGAGTAGACCACTCTCTCACAATAAATTAAATGACCTTGCAATGTCAGAGAAAGGGGAGGTGGACCATCTATACAGAAGGGTATTTAATGTCAGCAAAGTAATGAGTAAGGTATAACTGCAACTGAGAAGAAAAGGACTCTGATCTTGAATTGCTCACCATCACTGAAGTTACTCTCTTTAGTAAAGACCCAAGCACGCTGCAATATCACTGTCCAATTCAGTTCATTCTTGCAACAGCGCTTTTACTCCCAGAGGACTGCTTCATAGTGTGTGTTCCAGTGGTTATTCTAGTGTCTTGCACATGAATGAACCAATCGTGACATTTATTTTGTGCTTTTATGGGAAGAAATTCACTCCTGCAAATTGTTAAATAATGTTAAAGATGTTTTTTGTGGATAATGTTATCCTTTGATTTATGTATTATTTTTATCAGTCCCTAGAAGACGCACTGATACTTGGGTATATGCGCATATCTGACTTGTGGGATAAGCTGAGACTTGGGTATACGCGCATGTCTGACTTGTGGGATAAGCTGAGACTTGGGTATATGCGCATATCTGACTTGTGGGATAAGCTGAGACTTGGGTATACGCGCATGTCTGACTTGTGGGATAAGCTGAGACTTGGGTATATGCGCATATCTGACTTGTGGGATAAGCTGAGACTTGGGTATACGCGCATGTCTGACTTGTGGGATAATACAGTAGTTCAGGAGCTTTCTCTTGAACAGAATTCTGAATGTAAAGTCATCAAGCAATGCGTTTGACACCCCTGATCTACGGAATGAATTTAACCACCATTCAGTGCACCATTGCAAATGACTACAGTATGCCATTCAGTTTGTTGATAATGACTACAACTGGCAACAAAACAGTATGAGCCTGATCTTCGATCTTCGTGCAATCCCCTCGCTAAATTTGTGCCTCGCAAAAAAATAGTGCTTTGGCACAAAATGAGAGATATTCCAAAACGGCACAAAGCAGTTGCGAGACATTGGAATATAGCAGTTTTTTGAGCAATTCGCAAATCTGTTTGTGCCTGACTAAACCGTCTGCGCATTCACTACCAATATAGCAACTGTACACAACAGCCAAGCGAGAATGCAGAATGATGGACAGTCACCATTAGTAATGGCATTACCCCGACAAGCTGCTATCATTGGTGTCACCACAGTATGTACCGATATGACAACAGACGAGACCACACAATATATCATGCACACATATATACGGCCCATTCAAATACACAACTGACTCCATAGCTAGGCGACGAGTTTTTAAATTAGTTAACTGATAACGCCTCTGTTTTATTGAATACGGACAATATTGTATCACAAGGAAATACTATATAGGTTTCTTTAAAGGCCAGCTGATCCAACATACCTGTATGGTTTAGAAGTACATTTTTTTTAAAAAAAGGCTTTTGGTACTGTCTTTTTTTGTTGTTGTTTTCTAATTTTATTTTATTTTTTTAATATAAGTCGTGTCGTGACAAAGTCTACTGTGGTAGCACACTCTCTGATTTGTAAATGTAACGAGTACATTCAACTGCAAAGTAAATATCAATCAAGCACTGTTATATACACAATACATAGAAATGCATTATGTTGTTCATTCTACTCACCCATTTGAACATCATGATTAAGCCCAGTTTGTAAGGTTTTGAGTGTCGCCGGAATGGATTTTTTTGTTATGACATTTTTTAAATTTTTTTTTCCTGTAAGAATAATATTCTAAATATGCACCTAAAATGTTAATTTTAGCCTACTATGATTTCTCAATAAATGAACAGTCTCTGTACAATTAGCAACATGGACATTCAGCAAACTGGACAGCTGCATAAATGGCCAGAAATTACAGTTAACTGTTTGTTCCGCCTCAGCTAACTTATGATTGGACTGCTGCAGAGAAAATACAGGTCTTTGATTGGTTGATTGTATCACCGGTCTGGCTTTAGGAAAACGTAAGCATGCCTTTCACAGCAAGAGTGCCCTGACGGTGATTGGCTCTTCGAAGTACAGCTGCTCGCCCCTATACCCATAATACGCAGCAATCTATGGAATAGATTAATAAAGCAATGGGCCACAAGATGGGTGTATGATGTATTTATACAATGCATTTACAGATGTGTGACAACACACAGCAAAGACAAGCAGGACCCCCCTCCCCTCTTCATCCTTCTCTCAATCTTCATTTCTATACTTTGATGATACACGTTGGATGTGGATATGCCTGTGGAGGAGTGAAGAACACATATAACTGTATATGTAAACATGCTACCGCTGTCCATCATATCAATACAGTGATAAAACACATAACTGATCCGCTCAGTGTGTGCAGGGGGTTGTGGGTGGGTGGGGGGTTGGGGTTCTGTACTATTGTACGTTTGTACTATTGTACCCAACTCCAGAGTGGACTGTTACTCTGACACTATTTGAGCCAGTGGTGCGCAGTTATTGGAACTAGCGGTGCGCAGTCATTGGAACTAGCGCACCGCAATTATCACGCAGATTTTGGTGTAATCAGACGAATTAGGGCTTTCGCCCAATTCAAATTTGATTGCATTATGTGCATATTGAATGTCCACCTAGAATACATTTGCATCTCATGTTTCTAATTACCAATGCATTACCATATGCTAATAGGACCGCATTAAAGGAATAGAAGGAAGGCAGTGTGCTGGCAGAGGTGAGTGTATGTTTCCACACTCGTCTGTTGTGCATGAGAATACGCTGTAAACGTCACTATGTTATGAACATGTTATATATGTTATGGAAACATAAAAGAGGCTTATTGCTTGTATGTTTTTGCTGCAAATTGACTATGATGAGGCAGTATATAGGTTTGCATTACCATCAACTGTATGTAAACTGGGCTCACTATATCATGCAGCATTGATACAAGATTTAATACTCATCATTGTATATTATGCGATTTGGTAGGCTGGACTTCTTTGGCTTTATGCAGATTGAAGCACTGGTATATTCTGGTATATAAGGCTATTCAATGTAAATTATATGAATATACTTATTTAAATGAATACCTTATAGCTTTCCATAGTAACCATAGCCTCAGATCTCATTCTTTTTTGCATTTTAAAATCCCAAATGTGCATACTGAGGCTGGTAAAGGATCATTTGCTTATTATGCCCCATGGTCCTGGAATGAGTTCCAGTCCAAACTAAAGCTGCAGGCCCAGATATCTTTATTGCAATTTAAACTGCAGAGTAAACTGCATGATTTCGTGAGAGTTGAAATTGTTTTAAGTAGTTGAGTTACGTACTTTTGTGTATTTTGATTAAATGTGATTTGCCTGTGTCTTAATTGTATTTTATTGTGTATTGTTCTTGTAGTCCGAATGACTTTCTGCTACCTGCTTGGCTAGGTCTCGCTCGTAAAAGAGGTTTTAATTTCAACGTGACTACAAGGATAATAAATACATTTAAATCTCTATCTATCTATCTATCATATATCTATACATATATATATATATATATATATATATATATATATATATATATATATATATATATTATATATATATATATATATATGTATAAGTAGGGCAGGGAGGTGGGTTAATAGCTTCCCTGCCTAAAAACAAAGTATATGACAAGTATAGGGTACAGTAATACTGAAAAGAGCAAGTGAACCAGATGTATTATGCTTCTTCCTGTAGTGTACTTGCAAATGCACAGCTTGCTTAAAATCTAAGCTACATATTACAGTAGTTGCCTTTGTTAATGCCACAATGAGCCAAGTGACCATGGCAGTAAGAGTTTCTGATCTTCCTTCTCTGCCTGTTCAGTCTCAAACTGGTATTGAAGTCACACCTCTTTGATTTGACAGCCAAGTTGCTCATGACTCCACTCTATAATCTCTTGTTCCCTGTCTGAACAGCAGTTTTGTGTAATTTGTCCATTATTGCCCGGTATTGGTCAGAAGTTTGATCGGGTCTATAACTCTTAACATCTTCGGCACTGCTCATTATTGTCTCTGGGAATTGGGAGGTGGATTGATGTATTATTTGACTCGCTTACACCTTTACAAAAGCATAAAACAAATGGAGTGCCAACACTGAGAGCAGGTAATGTATGAATTTAGAAGGGTAGCTCCTGAGAGTTTAGTGGCAGGTATTGTTTGTTTTATCAATGCACGGCAGCTCCCAATCTTCCAGGTCCCTTTAGTCCTTCACCTCCTGGACTTTTGATGTACAGTTATCTTACTGTGAACAATTATGTAAATAAATGAAATTCACACTATTGAAATTAGACAAATACGCTTTGCTGACAGACTCCAGCATACACAATTCATCACAGTAATCCATAACTACAAACCACTCTATAGTGTTGAATTTAGAAATACTTAAAGAAATACAAATTTAATTACAAACTTGTCGACTTCTCAGTGTCTTCAAAAACATTTCATTTTGAAGACATTGAAAACACTTCTAATCAAAACGTTTTGTCATTAAAGTTTAGTTTTTTTTAGTATTTCACGGTTCATTCCAGCCATTTACCACAACAAACTACTACAAACATTGATTATAATGTGTTTCCTGGATTCACGGATTCACCTAAATCTCCACATCCCTTCTATAATATTTTACATGTGGCTTTAGATAGACTATTTTGGCTCCCTCTCTCAATTATGAGCATGCTGTGTTACCATGACAGCCTGCTTCATATTCATGACACACTTGGCTTTATGTTGTTGGACACCATGCAAACATTATTTGATGTGTGTGTCTAAAGTAAAACAATCAAAGCAAAATGAAAACAAGCAGATGTTTACCCCTCCAGAGGGTGAAAGGCCCATTGCTTTATATTTGTCTAAATTTGAATGTAATTAGCCACATCTCTGCTGACAGAATACCATCCCCAACACCACCTGCTTACTGGAGGCTGCTTCAGATGTGTTAGAGATATTAGAGATGCTAACAATGCTCTGCTAGGTAGTTTGTATTATTATTTTTGCCAAAGATACAAATATAATGCTCACCTGTAAAATGCTGTCGGCAGCAAAAAAAAAAAAAAAAAAAGATTATGTGAGTATTTCTGTAGACTGTAGCAGAAACCCCTATTGGGCCCTTCAGGATTTTAAAATTGGTGTATATCGTGGCCCAAAATTCAAAGCAGGGCATTCACAGTTATCTGCAATTTCAAAACCTGCATATTGGTGACCACCTCCTATTGTGTAGTATCAGATACAGTAGTGCAGTGTAATATATATATATATATATATATATATATATATATATATATATATATATATATATATATATATATATATCGTATTGCTTTCTAAGTGATATGTCTTAATTGATATTGCTCCATTCAGTTTGGTTTATTGGTCCTGGCAAATTGCATGATGCCCCAGAAACACCTCTTCACATGCTGAGTCTAAGCAACTGACCCCTGGAGGCAAGGGCCCCGTCTGACAAGTAATGGTTACTGAAGTCCGAAGAGGCAGACTAGGCCCTAATCGAATGAGCAAAGGCTTGTGCAGCACTCCCTCTGGGTCCTGTGCAAAGATCGGCAGAGTTGATGTGAGGGGGATTTGAGCCGCGATCGCATGGCTCTCCAGACAGTTGATCTTTTTACCACATGACAGGGCTGTGAATTAGTTCTAGTGCCTAGTTATTAAGGAGAACCCTTCTAGTTTTAGATATCACATATGTGTTCTTTATAGAACCTTTGCAGTTTGTTTTACTAATTTAAATTGTATTTGCTATCCAAACGCCATCACTAATGGGGAAAGCCAACTTGCACGTTTATGTGAATAATCTCTATATGGTTTGCTTTGTACAGAAGAGGTTAACTGCTTAGCCTTGTCTTAAAACACCTTCTCTCCATTCCCCTTGTCTTGCTTGTGCGGAGCATGAGGCAAGTGAATTGGTTCACAGTCCTGGAAATCTCCCCTGAGGTATTATCATTGAGGTTTAATATCTGTTATTTGTATAATGTACTTTAAACATGTGTCGTTATTGCTGTTTGTTAGGCCTATTGGGACCCCTTTGAAAATGAGGTGACTTCATCTTAATCAGTTACCTTCTGTCAGTCTTCCATTTGGAACTGATCAGTTTAAAGATACGCACCAGACCCAAGACGCTTTGGTTTCCTACTAATGTGAAACCTAGACCACAGCTGCAAGCATTCTCAATAGAGGGAGAGAGGTAATCAGCTGAATTTAGAATTCAAAGTCACTTTAATAAACAGCTCTCCTGCCGTGATGCTGCAAACGTAGACCAGGCTAATCTGCCCCCCCCCCCCCCCCCCCCCACCAAAAATTCCTTATTTTTCAAGTTTCAGAAAACTCCAGGGCATATTTTGATTTGCAGTGTCAAGTTCGATTTTATTTAGACAGTCTGTTTTATATGAGAACACTGCAGGACAAGTAAATCCATTCCACATGCAGTACTGAGTAATGTGTTCAGGTTCTGTTTATTTCTTATCTATATCCCAGTGACTGGCATATAGTGGAGGTGGCACTCTGTCATATGTAAGTACCTATATACATATCTTAGATTTTAGTTTGACATCTATCTAAAGATTAAACTTGCTAGAGACTTGTTTTAGTAGAAGTTATTGATAGAAACAGGAACTGGAGGTACAGTACTGTGAAAAAGTATTTGCCCCTTGTCTGATTTTCTGCATTTTTGCACATTTCACATTGAATTTGGTCAGATCTTTTTGTGGGTTGTAGTAGTATATAGAGGGAGTCTGAGAGAAAAAATGACACCAAAGCTTGGTGCTTCTTTCATTTGTTTGGTGTGCAAGGTGTGAAAAAGGTATTGCCCCCCTAGTTAACTCAACCCAATTAAAGGGATAATTTGGGTCAACTGTTTGAATACTTTGGTTAACAATCAGGTCTGATTTTGGTCAGCACTGCCCAATATAAATCTGACTAACTTTGGCCCTTACCATCAGAGTGAAGTTGTCAGCACACAGTTTCTAGAGGCACATCATGCCATGATCAAAAGGAATTTCTGAAGACTGTTGTTGATGCCTACCAGATTGGAAAGGGTTACAAAGCCATTTCTAAGCTCTGGAGCTCCACCAAACCACAGTCGGAGCAATATTGTCCAAAGTTTGGGAAAGTAGTGAATCTTCCAAGGAGTGGCTGATCTGCCAAAATCTCACCAAGAGAAAGTCGTAAACTTGTCCAGGAAGTCACAAAGAACCTTAGAACAACATCCAGGAATCTGCAGGCCTCTCTTGCCTCAGCTATGGTCAGTGATCATGACTCCACCATCAGAAAGACACTGGGAAAAACTGGGATTCATGGCAGAGTAGCTTGGCGGAAAGGCCATCCGTCCGTGAGCTGAAGCTGAAGCGCAGCTGCGTCATGCAGCAGGACAATGATCCAAAACACACAATCAAGTCTACATCAGAATGGGTGAAGAACAAGGAATTTTAAGTTTTGGAGTGGCCTAGTCAAAGTCCAGACATAAACCCCATTGAGATTTTGCGGCAGGACCTGAAACGAGCAGTTTATGCTCAAACCCACAAATGTCACTGAGTTGAAGAAGTTCTGCATGAAGGAGTGGGCCAAAATTCCTCCTCGGCACTGTTATTGGCTGTACATAAAGAAACTGAACTTTTGACTATTGCTTTCCTATAATAAATAAGTCTCGTCTAGATAATTCACAGTCTCTTGCCACAGTGTGATTGCTGTCCAAACAATAATTGGAGCGTGTGCTGTGTTTGCTCTAGCATTGGGCTTTGTTTCCATTGTCCGAGTGCTGCTGTTCGCCAGCTCCCATTGTTTCCACAGGACTGCACATTTGAGTTTGGAGGGCGAGTATTGGACTGGGATGGCAAGGTCAATTTCTTGGTTTACATCAGCTGTTTCTTGATAGAAGGAATACTTTTCTATTTTATTTTCCATCCTACAGTAAATCTGAAGTCAAATATTTGACAGTAGTTTTGTCTGGTGTTGTGCAAATACACATTTATTATAATAATCGTAATAAAAGAACACCTATTTCTTCACAGTTTTAAGGAATAACATATTTCCGACACTCCTGTGCTTGTATCTGTAGGACGTTTGGGGACATTTATAAGTTGGAGAATCTGTTTTGGTGACCTCATGTCTGTTTTCTACTTCCTGTTCAATGGTTCCTATCTGCAGGTTATATGAAGACACGTTGCTTGAACATTTGTATACGTGGTGTTACATAGTGTTTACAATGGTGTGTGAACAAGGGATGGGCCTTTATGGGCTGAATGGTCCCAAGTTTTTCTTATGTTCTTATTCTTATCAATGTTACTTTTGTGTCCAAACAAACCAATGTCAAGTATTAAGTTTATCCACTATTGGGAGGAATGGGTTAATACACAACGCTGTGCTGTGAGAGATTCACAAAAACACAAAATGCAAGAAATGTTTCACCATTCTCTGACCTCAAGGTTTTGCTGGATTGCCATAGAAACCAAGTAACACATGCTAAGGGAGGAAGTGAGAGGTCATGGAAAACAGTCTGCTGTATTTAAATGAGAAACAGGCCAAGTAAGTCAAATTTAAGGAGAAAAAACACAAGTAGCACTGCCCTATAGCAGGCTGATATTTCAGTGTACAGGCCTCAGCATGTCTCTCCTGGGTCAACAGTGTGCCATGATATTACATAGCTGGACCCCCATAGCGTCAACTGCTGCCCTCTTAACCAGAAAGACCACCCCAGGTCATTGCAAGTCAGTGAAGCTCAGGCTACTCGCTGCATTCTCATTATTAGTTGTGGTCTCTTGGCAGCAAATGGATTCACAGCAGTGGATCGCTGTATAGGTCAATGCATTGATGAATAAATAGTGTTTGTGTATTGTGTTGAGAAACTGAGCTGGATGACATAATAAAATGGGTAGAGTTGACATAGTGGAAACTGTGGCTGTTACCCACCCCCCCTCACATAAACTGCCTGTTCAAATGTGAAAAGCATGCATTTTTATTTTTCACATCCAGTAAACAAATACCTTGTTCTGTTCCCTGTCATCATATTAAAACAAACAAACAAAAAAAAAAAAACAGATGCGGCAGAATGCCATTTGTTTAGCAAAGTGTGGTACAGACAACTGGCTAATTGAGAGCAGCTTCGCCAGCCTTATGCCTGGCCCGTTTTGTCTTGATATGGAAACCTGCCTATAGAACCCCTTCCTGCTTCACAAAGTGCTGTGCGTAGGAGACAGTCCTGTGTAAACTCGATAACCCTTTGAACAGGCTGGTTTGATTTACTCTTTCCTATGATTAACAATCCCCATTGTGTAGCTCTGCAGTACGTCTTTCCCAGTCGTAAGAGGCCCAGCCACCCTGTATTAGTCCAAGAAAACCTTTCAGAATACCAGCCGTTTCCTCAGAGATGTCACAGCCAGCACAGGGCTCTGGTACATGCTTAAAGATGCAGAGTCCCATTTGGTGTGTTGATTTGTTTAAATTTTTTTTTTTTTTTTTTTGTGAAACTCCTAGGTTTTTTCCCTCCTGTGAGTTGTAATCAGTGTAACACAATAAGGCTCCTGTTTGAAATCTGGAGCTATAACTATAAGCTGTAACCTTGACTCGCAGAAGTTAGAAATACCCCTGTGTGTTAGGACAGTAGATACATCTGCTTTTAATACATCAACCAATCAGGAGCGAGAACAGCTTTCTGTGAAGCGCATATGATGCAAGTCATGTGGCACCTGAATGCAGCTCTGTTCACAACAGAATATCTATTGTGCCTCTAAAATAAAGTCTGATAGTGCACCAAAACCGCCTTGCAGTGTTTATTTAATTGTCTTTTTACCGCCTTCTCTCCTGAGTTGAAAAAGCCAACATGAAGCCTCTTGTAAATTTGTAATGTTTTTGGATTCTGTTAATAAACTGTGGTTTGATACTGAGCCATTGGGTTATGCTTGAATAACACATTACATGAGATTTTGAATCTCCAACGGTTCTCCTGAGGAGGGTGTTATAAGGCTTGTTTATATGGGTTGTTTACATTAATGTTAACGAATGCTCTTATTTGCTGTCAATCTTATCTTTTCGAACCGCAATAGACTGTAGTCATGTGCTTGTAAAAGTCATTCCTCCAGGATTAACCTAACCTAAGGATTAAATGGCTTCTTACATTGTATCGCAGCAGGGCAGCTGTGCAATTGATACTGCATGATAAAGAGCTTGTGTGCTCATTTAGCAGGCGATTTGAAAAGCAAGTGTTTTTGAGAGAACTCTTAACTGGCTGGATGGACAGTCTTTACTTGGTAAACGTGGTTCACATGGTATTCTGGAATATTACTGCAGGCAGTATTGATTGTTCATGTGTTTTCATTATTGCCGTTTACAAAGGGGGTTGGTTTTATCTGTGTAGTTTTGTGTTTGATGGTTATTCATACAGTTCTGTACCATTAGCCAGGGCAGATTATAATGGATTTGCTAATAGGCTTCACATGGCTGCTCCGACAATGGGCATCTTTTTTCTAGACATCCATACGTTCAGTTCAATAGGCTGTATTTGCAGGGACGGTGTACTGGAAATTGGAGGCCATGAAAATGTTTTGCATTAGAGGAGTTCTTATCAGACTACTTTTTTTAACAAACTTCTGTGCATTAAGATTTGCCCGTAACCACAATCATCTTCGGCTTGCCATAAGTCTGATATCAGATCAGTCTGATATTAGCAGTGTAACATGGAATGATCATGTGCTGTTTATATGACACCATGGCAGACATCTGAAATTCTCTTGAAAGAAAATATTCAGGGGCCTGTGCCCCTCCTCTACAGCCAAGTAAGCTCGCCACTTAGAGTCTACCAAACCACTTAGCCTACTATACTGTGGCTTTAACACACAATTTGTATATATGTTTTCCATTCATCCACATTCTGCAATTTAAGCAAAGTCCCTCCATTCTCTCCACTCCCTCGCCTTCCTCACCTACTGCTGGTGACACAGTCATTCCTGGAAATAAGGAAAGCTGTCTCTGCTCTGTGCCTCTGGACAACTCCTCCCTCAGGACTGCCTTGAGCCGCGGGGAGAGGCAGCCCCTCAACTCACCCATCAGTCTTTCTGCAAGCCTCTCTGAGTGCCAGCCTAGCTGTGCAGTTAGCTGGGAGGCAGTTAGCCAGCAGGAGAGCTCAAGGTTTAACAGGTGAACCACCCTGGTTACACTTGCTTTTAAAAAACTGGCACAGAGCGTCATTGACTGGAGGAACTTAACTGGAAAGAGTGGATTAAAAAATAGGGGCTCCTCAAACAGGTCCTGCCCTGTCAAGGACTCCACATCCCTTTCTACCCTCACTAGCTGCCAGGCTTTTAAAATACTTTGATAAAAAGGAGGAAGTCCTGCTTTACTAAAACTGGTGTTCTCAATTAAAAACAGGTGTTTTCCTAACCCCAGCCCCCCAACTTTATCGAGAAGGAAACAGGCCAGCCTCTTCCAATGAGCCTCCTCCTCAGTGTACAGGAGTCTCTGAACCGCCTGCAGTCTGAAGGCTGCCACCCTGCTGAAAATGCTGACTAGCCCCTGCCCCCCCTCATCACTAGGGAGGTAGAGGACTGCCGGCCTCAAACTGTGTCTCCCGCTCCAAAAGAACTCCAGCAACACTCTCTGGATCTCCTTCACCAGGCCCTGGGGTGGGTCCAGGCATACCAGCTTGTGCCACAAGCTAGAGGCCACCAGATTATTAATAACAAGCACCCGGCCCTTGAAGGACAGTTGAGCCAGCAGTCCCTTCCACCTCTGCAGCCGCCCCCTCACCCTGTCCAACAAACCCTCCCAGTTCTTTTTCATGTAGTTTTCTGTTCCGAGGTGCACCCCCAACACTTTAATACCTGTTCTGTTCCATTTCAGCCCCTCAGGCAGGAAAGGAGGGGTGCCCTCATCCCAGCTGCCTGACAGGAAGGTGTCACATTTTGCCCAGTTTACTCTGGCAGAAGATGCTCTCTGGAACTCATTTAGAGTCTGCTGCAGCGCTTGGACATCTGCATCCCCACTCACAAACACAGTCACATCGTCTGCGTAGGCAGACACCTTCACTGTGGCAGAGGAGGGTGTGGAGGGCGAGGAGGGCACTGTCCATCCAGCTAACCTGACCCTCAGCAGGTGCAGCAGGGGCTCTATAACCAGTGAATACAGCATACCAGACAGGGCACAGCCCTGCCTTATACCCCTGCACACTGGGAAGGGCTGACTCAGCCCATTGTTGATCTTTAAAATACTAAAAATGTTGGAATATAAAAGCCGAATATAAGAAATAAAACCAGGACCGAACCCGAAGGCTTCCAGTGTATGAAAGAGGTAGGTGTGGTCGACTCTGTCGAAAGCCTTCTCTTGATCCAGGGAGACCATTCCTACATTAAAATCACAAATATCACTTACAGTTAAAAAATCTCTAATAAAAAATAAGTTATCAAATATAGAGCGACCCGGTATACAATATGTTTGATCCATATGTATTACAGTTCCAATAACACTTTTTAATCTATTAGCGATTGTTTTGGATAAAATCTTTAAATCAGAACATAAAATTGACACAGGTCTCCAATTCTTAAGCTGGCAAAGGTCTCCCTTCTTGGGCAGCAGTGTAACCACCGCCCTACGGCAGCTAAGAGGCAGTTCCTTGTGGCTGAGGCTCTCTCTCAGAACCTGGAGCAAATCCTCCCCCATTATATCCCAGAAATTATTATAAAATTCTGCTGGCAGTCCATCGATCCCGGGAACCTTTCCGCTGGAGAGCTGCTTGACAGCGGCGGTCATCTCCTGGTGGGTCAGCGGTGCGTCCAGCTGAATCTGCTCCTTCTCACTGAGGCTGGGTAACCCCTGGAGCAGCCGCTCAGTGTCCTCTATGTTGCACAGTTCTTTATTATAAAGTTCCTTGTAAAAACGCACCGCCTCTCTGCTGATTTCCTCCCGGGTGTGCAGTTCTTTCCCACCAGGAGTCCTGATACAGCACAGCTGTCTACTGTCCGCTCTCTTCCTCTCCAGGTTGAAGAAGAAACTAGTGGGGGCATCCATATCTCTCAACTCCATGAATCTGGAACGCACAATCGCCCCCTTCACTCTTTCCTTCAGCAAGCTCCCCAGCGCGATTTTCTGCTCTTTTAGGTTCTCCAGGGTCTGTTCTTTAAATTCTGAATTTAAACTTTCCTCTAGGAGGAAGATTTTGGACTCCAGTTCTCTCACGGCTGTGTTCAGTGACCTGGTTGCATTTATAGTATATTGTTGACAAAAAACATTTAATTTGTATTTTGCCAATGTCCCACCACTGTCTTAAATCTTTATATTGTGCTTTTTCTTTTTTCCAAATTATCCAAAAAAGTTTGAATTGTTGCTTAAATTTTACATCTTGTAATAATTTTACATTGAAATGCCAGTAAGATGCTCTGTGGGGTTCTGATTGAATTATTACTGTAATTAATAGACAGTGGTGGTCAGAGAGACTACTGGAGATGATTCTTGCTTTGATAAATTTATTTAAATCGTTTTTAGAAGTATAAAACCGGTCTAGTCTTGCTCTATATACACTGTCTATGTGATACTGAGACCAGGTGTATTGTCTTGAACTGGGGTGCAGGCATCTCCATATATCAACCAGGTCACTGGACTCTAGCAATGCAGCCAACTCTCTGGAGGACTGAGGATGTGGTTCATCATTATTTCTATCAATATTAAAATTAACAGTACAATTAAAATCTCCTCCTAGTACCACCACATCATTATTATGAATATTTAAAAGAGCTTGCTTTAATTTCTTAAAAAATAAAATTCATTCCTCCCGTCTATTGGGGGCATAAATATTAATAAACACATACACTGTACTGCCCAGCCTAGCTCTTACTTTTAAAATCCTCCCTTTCTCGATTTCATCCATATCTAGTAAAACTGCCCCCAGGCTGGGTTTAAAAAGCATGGCTACTCCTGCACTAGTACTGGCGCCGTGACTCATCACGCACAGCCCCTTCCACTCTGCTCGCCACGCCTCCTCATTCTCCTGATCCAAGTGCGTTTCCTGCAGAAACACCACCCCCGCCTGCTTCTGCTCTAAAAACTCTACTAGCTGCGCCCTTTTAAGAACATAAGAACATAAGAAAGTTTACAAACGAGAGGAGGCCATTCGGCCCATCTTGCTCGTTTGGTTGTTAGTAGCTTATTGATCCCAGAATCTCATCCAGCAGCTTCTTGAAGGATCCCAGGGTGTCAGCTTCAACAACATTACTGGGGAGTTGATTCCAGACCCTCACAATTCTCTGTGTAAAAAAGTGCCTCCTATTTTCTATTCTGAATGCCCCTTTGTCTAATCTCCATTTGTGACCCCTGGTCCTTGTTTCTTTTTTCAGGCTGAAAAAGTCCCTTGGGTCGACACTGTCAATACCTTTTAGAATTTTGAATGCTTGAATTAGGTCGCCACGTAGTCTTCTTTGTTCAAGACTGAACAGATTCAATTCTTTTAGCCTGTCTGCATATGACATGCCTTTTAAGCCCGGAATAATTCTGGTCGCTCTTCTTTGCACTCTTTCTAGAGCAGCAATATCTTTTTTATAGCGAGGTGACCAGAACTGCACACAATATTCAAGATGAGGTCTTACTAGTGCATTGTACAGTTTTAACATTACTTCCCTTGATTTAAATTCAAGACTTTTCACAATGTATCCGAGCATCTTGTTAGCCTTTTTTATAGCTTCCCCACATTGTCTAGATGAAGACATTTCTGAGTCAACAAAAACTCCTAGGTCTTTTTCATAGATTCCTTCTCCAATTTCAGTATCTCCCATATGATATTTATAATGTACATTTTTATTTCCTGCGTGCAGTACCTTACACTTTTCTCTATTAAATGTCATTTGCCATGTGTCTGCCCAGTTCTGAATCTTGTCTAGATCATTTTGAATGACCTTTGCTGCTGCAACAGTGTTTGCCACTCCTCCTACTTTTGTGTCATTTTAAAAGACTGTCTGCAGCCGTTTAGATTAAAAGAAACAAAAACGCACCTTTCCATCATAGCTAAAAAAACTAACAGACTAAAACAAGTAATAAAATAATTTTAATAAAACACAGCCATTTTTAAACAAGAGATTTTGAACCACTATTAAGATCCTTTTTAATTTTCTGAACAATTTTTTAAAATCTGTAACGTTTTTGCTGATCAAATTCTTCTATTGTGGCTTTCCTTGTTATAAATTGATAATAATAAATAACCTTAGATCAGGGAAAAAACTCTCTATTTCTACTCCCCTTTTCCCTTTTGTTTCTATCATAAAATCATTTACCTGCTCAAGCGTGTATAACTTTTTCTTACTGACGGGTTGGCTATCAGGGATGTCTGAGATAAGCGAGGAGTCAGAGAGCTCCCCCTCCATCTCATCCGCGCTGTCCTCTCACTCGCCCCCGAGAATCCGCTCCTCCGCAGCTCCCTCCGACTCCTCGACACCGGTCTCTGCCACAGCCGTCACTGTTTCAGGCGGCTGAGATTCAGCTAGCGGAGAGTCTTGCACAGCGCCCGGCTCACCCTGTGCTGTGCTCACTTCCTCCGCGTTGGGAGGGACTGACGCCCCGCCTGGAGCCCGCAGTCTCCCTGTCTGCACGGGTTCGGAGTTCTGCACTGGCCTTCCATTGAAATCGTGTCTTTTTCGCTACTACCTTGAATGGTTCTTCACCATTCTCAGTAGTAGTTGTATTATCCTCCGAACCCGTCAGTGACAGACTGCGGCTGGGTCTTTTTGTGCGAGGCCGTGGTGTTGGTGGTTCTGCTCCGGTTTCCTTCTGGATCGCCCCCTCCTCGGTCAGCACGGGCTCGCTCTGCGGCTGCGATGCAGGAGCCGACTCTTCCTCCCTTTCACCCCCAACACCCCCGACTTCCGCCCTGATCCTGCCCTGTCTCCGCTCCAGCCTCCTTTAGCCTCGGGCAGGCTTTCCTCTGGTGTCCCTGTTCTCCACAGTAAAAACACCTCATCATCTTCGAACTGACAAAAACCACACAATTAATCCCTTCCACGTTAAAATTCCAGGCAACATTAATAACTTGACTAGGATCAGTTAATAATACAAACGCCTGCCTTCTAAACGACATGACGTACCTAACACTGTCATTTTTGCACCCCAGCGGGATTCCCTCAATCGGGGACACCAGTTTACCAGAACGAGCTAAATTCTTTTCTAATTGCTCATTTTTTAAAAACGGAGGCACATTAGAAATAATAACTTTCGTAACCGGGGTTACTAGAGGGGAAACCTGAACAAATTCACCTTTCACTGTAAATCCTTCCTCTACCAGCTTGTGTTCCAGAGACACCTCCACTAAAAATATTACCAGCGCTTTATTCATTCTTGACGCCGACATAATATTCTCAAACCCCACCACTTCTCCTACTGCCAGCAGGCACTCCTCCATCGAAACCCTGGAGTCAGGCAGGCAACGGACCCAGTGTCTGTGGACGAGAGCCCCCAGCCCTCCTGAACGAGACCCCATAACGGGATCTCCAAACACACACCACCACCCTACAGACAGACAAACAAACACACACACACCACTAACCTACGAACAAACAAACACCCAAAAAGAACAATTAAGTAACTATCAAAACAAAATAAATAAATAAATAGATAGATATATAGATAAATAAATAAATAAAGTTTTAAATTTCCCGGTTCTACCTCACCGGCGTTCCACCTCTCTGCAAGCCCTTCCCACAATCCTCCACGAGAGAGAGAGAGAGAGAGAGAGAGAGAGAGAGAGAGAGAGAGAGAGAGAGAGAGAGAGTGAGTGAGTTTCAAGCCTGTAACCATGACACTTGTATGCATGAAGCAGTAACATCCAGAGTCAGTAAACATAAATTATAACCAAGGGACAGACTATTTCTGTTGAAAGCTTATTAAATATTTAGCTATAAGTGGGCTTCAGAGACCAATTCTGGCATTGAGCAAAAGAGCTGGGAGTTCTACAGTGGCGTCCCCGGTAGCTTGTTTTAAAGGCTTGTCTTGTCATAGCATTCGTTATGGACAGTTCTGTTCCTGAAGTCAGTGTTAGAGACAGAAACCAGCTGCAGAGCTGATATGTTGTGATCCAAAAGCCTTCACCGTGGTGCACAGTTGTCTGGCATTTGGGAGCAGATCAGAACTGCAAGGCTGGCTGCCAGTGCGCTTCTGGATAGTGATGCCAGTCTGATTAGATAGAGAGAGCAGACAAGCCTGAGAACAAGATGGCATGATAAATAAATAAATAGGGCAAGGGATACCAACATAAGCAAAACATATGGTGAATGTCTGTGTAACAGAAAGCTGACATACTCTTCATACTTTACATCCCCAATGATAGCATCAGTAACATGACAGATATAGACATGTAAGGATTGATTTGACATGCCTACGAACCCACAGACAGACAGGCAGGTATTCCGGATTCACTTTTAATACTGTGTTCCGAAGAAAGTCCTAAACAATGCATCACCATTCTACAATCAGTCTGGGAATCATTTAAAGGAGCTGCTTCCACTATGAGTGTGTTGCTCTGGAGTTCAGACAGATATTTATTTTAGTTTGATTTAAGTGTCTTAAATCTTTTTACTAGTTAAGTGACATAAAATATCTCTAACTTCAAACAAATCATAAGTTGTGATATTTAAATCCGATATTTAAAGTTTTAAAAAAGTAACAAGATACTTGAATCATATGCAGTCATTTTTAAAAAAAGGTTTTTAAGGTAAATCCAGGTTTAAATTAAATAATTGCAAAATACTTTGCACTTGATAGCTCGAGTGGCACTGACAAATTATTTTAAGAGAATGCAGCTGCATTCAAACAAGATAATTACACCTTTCAGAAGAAATGTAGTTAAATTTAGCATCCCTGAGCTGAAAATTTGATTTGGATTACATGAGGTACTGAGAAGAATGATATGTCTTGCAAAACCTTAATTGTGATTTTTTTTAAACGAGTGGGGGGGGGGGTGGTCTTGAGGAGGCGATGGAAGGCGATGAGACAGAGCAGTACTCAAGTTCTCCGATAGCTGGTTCCGCCACAGCGGCACTAGGGAAGAGAAAGAGCAGGCACAGGAGGATGGAGAGTGGAGGGAAGGCATGACCAGTCGGCCAGTAGAGGATGAGCGAAGGGGGTGTAGGAAGACCCGAGGGATTGGAGGTAGGAGGAGGCAGTGTGGTGAAGAGAGCGGTAGGCAAGAACAAAGGTCTTGAATTGAATGCGAGCAGATAGGTAGCCAGTGGAGGGTGGTAGCAGAGGGGTAGAATGAGAGTGCTAGGTTGGGAGAATATGAGACAAACAGCAGAATTTTTGAATGAGCTGAAGGGAGTAGATAGCCAAAGCAAGGACACCAGCAAGGAAAGAGTTACAGTAGGCAATTTGGAGAGCACAAGACCTTGGAGCAGGAGTTGAGTTGAATAAGTAGTGAGAAAAGGACAGATTCGATAGCTGTTGCTAAGAAAGAAGCGGCAAGAGGTCTACAACCTCCAGGCAAAAAGATCCAAAAACATTTACTATAGAATATATTTCATATTTGGGCTCTTTCCAAACCCAAAATTATATTAAGTATTCTGTACAGTAATCTACATGTGATCTATATTCATATGCATCAATGTATAGCATGTCATATACTCTAAACAAGCTATTCATGTGTTGATTACCAGATACCCATTACAGAAGCATGGCTTCATGACATACGTTTTTGGAATGTGGCATACTGATCAGTGGCAAGATTAAGGTAACAGAATGTACAAACGAGAGGAGGCCCATCAGTGCCGTTCCAGTTCCTAATAGCTGATGTTAAAGGCTTGCTTTTGATTTTAGACTGAGTTTAGGACACTAGAAAACGAAACGTTAAAAACACAGCTGTTGCTGAAATGGAAGCGAGCGTGCATGGCCAGCTCTCCCAGGGAGTTCCCTGGATGTCATTTTCCTTGATTCTCTTCCTGCCAAGTTTCCTGCAGAAGAGAAAGCCCCGAGACACACAATCGTTTTGGCAGTTCATCTCGCCCACTCCTCTCATGCCGACAGCATTGTCGTGGGCAGGGAAGCAGGGAAAGCTGCTAGATTTCAGAGGCTGCCAATTCAGGGAATAACAAAAATCAATGTTTATTTTGAACACTCCATTAATAATTTACACTCCCCTCTTTCATACGGAGCTGTGCAGTGCTGCAGTTCATAAATTAATGTCTAGCTTGTGGGGGGAAAGATCATGGAATATCATAGTGATCCAAAAATAAATCAATGTTCGTGTTTGTAAAATAGAGTAATGTTAAAGCATATCTAGAAATCGGCGTGATCATTATTTGATGATGCTGTACTTGTATTCTTGTGTAGCATTTTTTCATAAACTGGGTCCAATATCAGACGATACCATGGAGTATGGATACAATATCAATACTCCACTTTTTTTTTTTTACTTTCTTTAATCTAATTCCGTCATTGGCCAGACATTAAGTTGCACCCTTTGTAGTCCCCCACAAATATCACACAAAAAACATTTTCACTGAATATGTATTTACTTGAAAGACCTGCAAGAATAATCTGCTGTTTTATTTAGCGTACATTTACAGATGACTGCATATTTTGTTTTGTAATTATTTAGGATTGCTCTATTTATTTTATAACAGCTGGCATGAATAGTCACTGTAACCTTGTCATATGCTAATTCTTCACACTTTTGTGATGAGATTTGACACGCACGCACACACAGACACACTCACATGCAAGCATACACACACACTGCAAGCTGAAAAGCGCTATTATTGCTGTTGGCTTGGTGTCCTGCTATGCTTGTTAGAAAAGCTTGTAAATTAATTGCTGTTTTTTTTTCCTTGGCATAAAAAAAGCATCTGCTCCCCTTGAAATGAGTCTTTTTGGTGATTCACGTGTTTTAGGAATTAAAACTCAGAGGAGCCAAAATCGATTTACAGGCTGCATTTTAGGTTTTTTTACCTTTTTTGGCAGCTCGGGTGCAATTGTCCAATCACATGAAAGCACAGGCTCTCCTCATCAGCATCTTCAAGTGCATCTTCTCAGAAGACTGAACCATTTACGCGATGCAAGTTATAGTTTGCTCTGTTCTTATGTGGGTTTTATTGTTGGTGTTGCCAGGTAACTAAATAACAATTCTGTTGGGTCCACAAAAGCATCTTAAAAGACAGCTTCAATTGGTTCTTTGTTGTTATGTAACTGATACTGTTATTGCAAAAAAGGGCCCTTTTCGATTGCAACAGCTTTGACAAGACACGTGGTATCATTTCAATAATAACAGTAATCCTAGCAGTGTAAACATAATGCTTTCAAATCCAGTTTTTTACCTCTTACTGTATTTGCACTGATCCCTTTTCATTTGTGTTAAAGATATTGCTTGCTGTGTTCTGCTTTATACAGTATAAGAGCCTCTTTTATAATCTGTAGAACGTACGTTTCCAGGTGAGTGATGCTCTAGAGTGACAGCCATTGATTGTGGGGGTGATGGGCCCCAAGAAAAAGCTCAGCGTAGGCGGTACAGCTAATTGATTCATTAGTGCAGTGGCAGCTTTGAACCCTGTTCCTGCCAGACATCAGAATCTAGGCAAGGCTGCGCCAACCAGTAGCTGGATCAGAGACCTCTAATAAAGACAACAGGACTTAACACAATAGGGATGGAAATAAGAAAAGCACACTGCAAGCTTGATTAGCCACTGTGTACAGGTAACAAGGTCAGGTGTGTCTTATTAAACTCAAAGTAAAACCAGGAATGGATCAATGCAATGTTATGCAATGGAAGATTTATTTCCATCCCTGCCTTTTTTAAAAATATTTTGAACATCAGACCAATATGTGGCGATGTACAGTAACTACAGTATCGTTGAAGGGAACAAGTGCCTCCACCTGGTGACAGAAATGTAGTAATTGTGATTTTTATTTTGTATTCTCAAGGATGTTACAGGGGCAAGGGAACAAATCTCTGGAGGGCAAATGAAAAACGATGGCTCTCTGAAAGTGAGTTTTGACTTCCAGCTTGCTAGGGTTGCCTCTCTGGGGTGAGGGTGGGTGGGTGTATGTGTGCATGCAGAAAGGTTTGTGCTACAAAGGTCTTAAGAGAGAATAAATGTGAAAGCACAATTGCTTCGACCCTGCCTCTCCCATTTATCACTGATGCACACTGGTATGGAGGGCTTCTGTATTGGACATGTGGCAATATGGTGAAATCCATGTGAAAAGAAGTGTGATGGAATCTGCTTAGCTTACTTTATCAGCATGAGATCTCTGTCATAGTTGACAGATCTGAATGTATTATTCTAGACCTTTTTAGATAAATAAATAAATTCATGTGATGAAGGGTCCTGTTAACCTGATCTCACTTTAAATGCTATTTTGTTCATCAAGCAAACACTGAGCACAGGTGTTGGCTTCCCATTATAGATAAGGGTGTTGATAGTGTGTATCAGTTTTTTGATGTTGGTTGCTAAGATACATCTTTTGTTGAAAGCTTGTCCTATGTATTTCAGATATTTTTTTCAGGCAGAGGGAGTCGTTTTGTATTCTTTATTCTTATTATCACTTACTCTTTAAATATATTATATATAAAGGGTGTTACAGTCAGTGAAAGCACAGGACCAGTGAAAATGTGCAGTGATGTCTTTCAGCAGTATCTGAACCCCCCCCCCCCCCCCCTACAAAAAAAAAACAAAACAAATAATACCTAACAAACCCAAGTTGGTCTAGGCATCATGTTTGTGCTTTAATAACACATTCTAGTGCAGGGGTCTACCCCATAACAATAAAGAAATATGGACTTAAAAGAGTTAAGTCCTATTTTTGAGGTTAAGCCATGCTGTTATTTGTTTGACTTGCTGGCAGCCTGTCAGTTGAAGAAATAACTGTGGTGTTAACCTTTAGCATCTCTGTAAATATACCATTGAATCAGGAGGGTAATAACACTGCAGCAGCAGCAGTGAACTCTGGGATGGTAACCTGTGAGTATAAAGAATGAAACAGCTGGGTCTGTAACTGTATCTTAAAACATTTTAAAGTCAACAAATCAAATGTAAGGTTCAAGGCAAATGCAAATTAACTTACAAAAATAAATGTGTTAAAAAAAAAAGCAACTACAAATTCTGCAAGTTGGGAACTGTGAACATAAGTGCTGTAATTATTATAACAATCCAGGCTAGTGCAAATTCACTTTTAGATGTTCTATGACAATAGCTGAGTGCAGTACTCTTAAGTCAGGATTGACTACATGTAAGTGAGGTATTTCATTGTTCAGTTTCCTTGCTCGTACAGGTATTGCTCCAGCTGTGGATTTCAGGAATGCATTATTTTTTTCTTTTGAGTTCATTCCAGCTTGTATGAATCACAATCCTAGATATATGCTGGTTGGACAACACATTGTAAAAAGTGTATGCATCTGTATCCAGGACAGGACTCATTCAGAGTTACAAATCTTTAAGATGTTTAAGCTGATACAGTATGTTTCTCCCTCTAATTTAATAAGCAACTTTTGAGTGGTAGTATGTTTCTAAGATGTCTCACTTTTGAGACACAAGTTCTGCATGAAACACAAGTAATTGTGTGCAGTCTTAGAGTTAGCATCCTGTCAACCAAGCACCTATTATCTGCCCTTAACCATAAAGTAGTCTGCAAGATAGGTACTGTGTTGACCCACTTGGCTGAAACTGACTTGCAACAGGGAGATGCAGCTTTTATATATTACAGAGTACACGTGGCAGGTGTTTTTCATTTCTGAGTTGAAACTGACAGGGAAGGGGTAAAGTGGTAGAATAACAGTAATAGGACACAGTCATTTTGTGTAAATGACTGTAGTTTGAATAGCGGTTTCACTTGACTCCTGGACATTCCAAACCTGTATTATCTGTACGCTAAGCCCTGTTTGTGTCCCTGACGGTGCTGTGAGTGGAAAATGGTAACGCTTGATTAATTGCTGAAAAGGGAGAATACCACATCTTGGCTAGACATCAGTTCAAGGGAAACACCTGCGCAAAGCTGTATGCAAGAGTCAAATGACGTTGATAAGTTATCCTTCCCTTGCTCTCTCAACTCATTCCTGTGAAACGGGCTGGACAGCTGTATAGCCACACACAGTAGAAGGTGTTATTGCTTGGTCTGGACATTCTGCTTAAAACAATTGGCTTGTGAGCAGAGGTTATACAGAAAATGAGCCATTAGGTGTTTAGTAGTATGTGTTTTTTGGTACAATTTTCTATTGTTTATGCTTTAAACATAATTTGCCTTGCCTACGAACTATTCCAGTAAAAATGAGTTCTGAACAGACTGGTTGGTAAGTACACAGTTTGTTCTGATTTTCCATCCAATGAACTATCCTGCCTATGGCACACTGATAGTCTATCTGTGGGCAGTGATCAAGTATTTGTTTTAGAATTTCAATAATCAAGTTTGTATGTTACATAATGGGCTGAGCCTTGTAGTATTCTCTACACTGGTAATGCCTTCAGTGTTGTCTGTGAGTGCTTGCTATGCCACAGTGGCAGAGCTGACTGTATGGTGGATGTCAGAAAAATATAAAAACAGTATTGTTTTAACAAGGCAGGGTGGCCTCCATTAACTTGGTGCTTTAACTTAATGAGCTGCCATTAAACCATGTAACCCAGGAGCTAACAGTAGAGATTCAGAGAAGAAAATGTTTCCATCACCCTGTGGATTTCTCAGTAATCTGTTAGGTTAGACAGTTCACACAACCTAATATTGCATGATATTCGAGCAGGAGTATGATGGAGGAAAATGGTAATAAATCATAACGCATTTTATATTAGCAGTTCAGCTGCGTTCTGATTTTATGGAGATACATTTTAATGTATTTCTGTTTTTTTTATGCGCAATACTGTATGTACATTTTAACAAACTAACTGGCCAGTAAGAAATATACCTTTTATAGGGTTCCACTGCCATCTTGCTATATCGTTGTGTCCACTAAAAATAATGTTTTAATATTTGAAGCGCACGCTTTTCTTTCTTCACAGATGTGAATATGGAACATAACCCCTCAGACCATCCGCGAGCCAGCACGATATTCCTCAGCAAGTCACAGACTGATGGTAAGTATTAACGGTGCAGTGTTACCAGTCACTGTGCTGGATCTGGCTGAAACATGGTGTGAGGAGTTCGTTCATAGAGAATAAAAAAGGGACACCAAATTGCAAGGCTCTGTCAGCCATCATTTCCAAGGCAGAAGACCACTTAGTTTGACCAGTGATTTTGAAGCTCATTCCAAAACGTTCTTGTGTAATGCTTGACATTGTAAAATTCATTTTGTTTCTGTAGGGAGAAGGTATTGTGGAAGTGATACCTCTACTCATGTTTTACATCCTTGTAAGTTTTTTTTTATTTGTTTATTTTTTTTGAGTCCTTGTTGTTTGATAACTAAGACTATAGTGTAGGTGCATGTATATATTTTTTTGTGTACACAAAAGGGCGTTTCAGACAAAAGCCCTTCTTCAGCTGTCTAGAAAGAACATGTACGTGCAAAAAAAACACCTTTTCATTCTTGTACATCTGCAGTTATACCTCCTTTCAAATGATATATGCCTCACTGACATGTAATATTGATGTTACCTCCTTTTTTAAGACAACTTTTAAAATGTTCACAGATATCTAAATGTTTAAAAAGCAGTGGGGGGCAGGGGTATACATGCTGTAGTGACCTCTCCCTGATAGGTGTCTGAATTGAATAGTATAAAGTCAAGGGGCTCTCTTGACTGGGAGCCTGAGTTTTGATACTCAGTAACTACCCCTGTGTGATTCTGACATCCCAGAATTCCTTACAACATGTCTGTGGCACATCTTGAGGGGAGAGCACAGTTAAATAGGGTTATGGGAAAATGGCCTGCAATATTTAACTTTGATTCATTACAACATAAGTAACCAAAGAAGTACACCAACTTAAACCACAGAAATTCAGAGACAGCAATGTGCTAAACAAGCTATTTGTGACGCTGCTTTATAACAAAACAACACAAGGAGATTTTATCTGACATTTTCTCAGATTTTATGTATTCCTTATAGGGGCGATTATGAATAATCCCTTACTTGGTTATTATCATAGACAAGTATTTCTGAAGTGTTTTTTTCTGATATTAAAAAGCAGATGTACTGGATCATTGTTCTTGATTAATATGCTGAAAGGAAGGGGACGTCACTGATAGTTAGTTTATTGCGGGTGTGTCTGTATGTTCGAGTACAGTACTGTAGGTCCTTACTGGGCATGTATTTGTAATGGAAAATTACTTCTCACAAAAACAAACATAATTTTTTACTTGTTTTTTTACATTATTGTTGCCTAGACCATCTTTGCATTTCTTCAGCTCAATAACTATTTCTAAAAGCTGTCAAAACCAAGATAATATATTGACACCCCATTCCACAGAATATTAGTGTGAACACTAATGCTAAAAAACAAGACAAGCTGTAGATCTTGCAGTTACGGGCCCCTCTGGGATTGTTACATTGAGGTCCCGGATTGTGTCACCACTAGGTGGTGTTGCACAGTTTATCATAGTGGCAAAGATTTGTGATATAGACCCACATATGTAAATGATCCCAGTAGTGAATACAATTCTACAATATGCACTAATTGTTCATTGCAATGCATTAGGAATGAATACTTAAGTTTCTATGTGCTTATTGGAATTCATGACACTTAACATACTAAGTGCCATTATCCTCAACTGAGGAGAGGCTACTTTGTAATTTTTGGAGCATTTTTAACTGGCATTTACATGTTACTTACATTTTCTCTAACTATATTGCTATGATAACTTACTCTACTTTTGTTAACTGTAAAAGTTAAGTCTAAATGTAATGTATCCAGTGTAGTAAATACAGCTTGTGTTCTGATTTGTTTTCAAATACATTTTTTGTTGGTACTTAATGAGTTTAAAAAGTGTTACCGACTTCCTGTACTTGGCAAGCTACTTGTAGACATTCTGTAGATGATGAAAACGTTTCGGGTCTCGGGGTCTTTTCTTGAAATGCCCTCATTGTTTCAGAAACGCAATAGAAACGGCTTCACCTTTTATCTTTCAGTTGCTGTGCCCTACAAAAAAGGTAAGAGTTTGTCCTGAAACAAATGAATGTTTTCTTTTTGTTTTTTTGGAGGCTGAGAGAGTCCGGGTCATCTAAATGCTTATTCACTTTGGAAAGAAAATCGATCTGCTTCTGTGAACTTTTTTCGGTTTGTTTTAGCGATTGTTTAAAATAACGTTTGAGAAACAAAAGGAGTCTTGTTCGCTTGTGACCTGTGCTGTGTTTAGTAGCTGCAAAATGTCACTGTGTGCTTGGTGTAAGTTTCCTATGTGCTATATGTGCCATTTGTCAGTTAAGTTTTATTATGCCATCTAAATTGGGAATATTGAAGACACTAATGAAGGTAAACATATTCTGCAACTTTACACACATTATACAATATATATTGTTTAAGACCTACAAATTCAGTCACGCAGGCACACGCACACACAACATAAGACACTGGCTGGCACCTAATTGTTTTTAGCTCAAAGAAGCCTGGTAAACAGTGTTCCAGTACTTCATATTTATGGTTCTTTAAACAAATTTGTGACCCCATTTAGCAATACTTGTTTACTGCACATCAATAATGGTCAATAATGGGCAGTGTAATGTACCATGTATAGTAATTAAGCTTGCTCGTAAGGGGAGCGTCTATGGATTTGCAAACCCACACCGGCGCCATCGCCACCACTTTAAATCTCATGAACATATAAGCTGACTTTTTTTGTTGTTGTTCTTGCAGTTATATAGACGGCAGTCTGGAGCGTGAATGGGGGGAAAGGCATGCTGGATGATTAGTTTTTAAGGACATAGATGGATAGTTGGTGTTTTCAGGGAAAGGTGGAAATACAGGACTGTTTATTGGCCACTGTTCACCTTGGGGTTAACTTGCACCTCGAAACACCTTCTCACTCACCTACTGCTGACCTATGCACAGGTTCATGCTCTCTCTTGATCTGTGTGTGGTCTTTCTGCACCCTAGTGCTAAGAGCAGAGATGCGCCAATCTAGTTTGTCTTTAAACATTTTTTATTTTTTTAGTTACTGTAGGTTGTAATTTATCTTCAGCATGACTGAAAGCGAAGCTGTTTTCTCTTTTTTTTTAGGTTCAACTGTGCCTTTTTGTTTACGTAGATCTGTAGTAGGTATTACATTGGATTATTGAATTTATGAGCATTGTAATTAGTTATTGACGATTTTGCCATGTCTAGGCCCCTAGACTAAAAAAACCCCAAAAAACAAACAAAAAAGGTGTGTTGTCTTCACCACAGGGGACATTATTGGTTTGGTTTCCAAAAAGGTTTCTTGTTGCTGACCAGCTTCGCTTGAGGAGAACCATGAAACTTTGTTTTTCCTTGTTGCTAATTTGTAATTTTGAGCAGCTGTATTGACTAGATCAAGCTAATTCAAGGTCCTGTCAAATCTCTGACAGATGGCGTTAAATTATTATTATTGTTATTTTTTATTTATTTATTTATTTATTTATTTATTAGGTGCCCTTATCCAGGGTGACTTACAGTTGTTACAAAATATCACATTATAAAATATTACATTACAGAATATCCCATTACAAATAAGAACAGGTATAAGGTACAGTAAAATCAGTAGAAAATAAAATCATATTCAAATAAAAGCAAAATAAAAAATATAGTAAATAATTACCTTTAAGAGCGAGTTCTACTAAAAGCTGTTAACTTGTATAAAAAATATTTGCTCATACGAGTAAAGTCCGTTAAGTGGATGAGAACGATTTCAAATAAGAGCAATCACAAAAAATGTGAGTACAGATGCCTATAAGAGTAAAATCAAATACAAGGAAGTAGTTATAATTGAGATCAGTAGTAGAATCTGGCAAGGTATGGAGCAGTTCAATGCAAGTAATGGAACAATTGGGTGCCGTACAGTCGAGTTGTGAGGTTTACAGATCCTGCCTGTTGTGTCTTGAAGAGGCGCTGAAAGGTGGTCGGGGACTGAGCGGTCCTGATGTCCATGGGTAGGCCGGGCAAGGGGGGAGAAGGAGTAGGCTCTGGAAGCAGGGGACCGGAGGGGGGGTACAGCTAAACTACTGGTGGAGGAAGAGCGGAGGGGGTGAGAGAGGTTGTAGGAAGAAACGTCTGGAGATAGGAGGGAGCAGAAAGGTCGAGACAGTGATAGACGAGTACAAGAGTTTTGAATTGGATGCGAGCTGTGATAAGGAGCCAGTGGAGGGAGTGGAGTAACGGTGAAGCATGGGAGAAACGAGGAAGGGAAAAGACTAGGCGAGCAGTAGAGTTTTGGATGAGCTGGAGCAGACGGACGGCAGAGGCAGGGAGGCCAACTAGGAGGGGCAGTAGTCGAGGCGGGACAGCACCAGGGCCTGAACTATGAGCTGCGTGGAGTATTTGGTGAGGATGGAGAGAATTGTGCGTATGTTGTTGAGGAAGAAGTGACAGGAGTATGCCAGAGTAGAGATATGCTGAGAGTAGGAGAGGGAGGGCTCAAGGGTGACACCAGGGTTCTTGGTGGATTCAAGAGGAATAGAGATGGAGAGGTCAGCATGTAAATCTGACAGACGTTGTATTATTGCAGTTGTCTCAGAACAAATACACCCTCTCAGCTGTCAGCCAAGATTTACCACTGGTCAAGGTATTTTTAAAACAAATGTCTTTCCTTTTGCCAGCGATTGGCTGTTTTCTTTGCCAATGTGGTGCATTACGTACAGGGGAATAGTTGACTATTACTAGGATCTCCCTAATTTTTTTCTATCTTTCTACAGTGAGAGAAAAACGGAAGAGCCTTTACATAAATCATGTAAGTAAACAACTTTAACTTTTCCACAATTTAACTTCCATGGAAGTGAAAGCTTCCTTTACGTTGCAGAATAGCCAGAATAGGAGTGTTGAAACCAACATTTTCAAATAGGCTCGCACTTCTGTTCTATCAAAGTAAGTCAATGAGAAATTAAGTTTGCTTTAGAAATTCCTGCCTTCATCAAATAGAAATCCTGATTTTGCTTTCAAAATGCATTCTTTTGGGAGCTTGTGTGATTGCTGTATAAATAATATAAAATAAAACATTTTCATTAATTTCCTGTAACCAAAATTTTAAAATTATTTTGCACTGTTAAATGTGCGTTTCTAAAATGTTAAAAAATACATATTTAACACTCATGTAGCATTACTGTCTGCCAGTTTTGAGTTGCTAAATCTCTGAAATCATATTGTATTTAAGCCTCTGTGTGAAAAGACCACAAGGCTGTAAAGACAGCTTTAGTATCATTTCAGTGGTTGTAATACACTGCAGTAACAGTGTCTCGCTAGCAGGGTGCATTTAAGGAGTAGTTCTCGAATGTTTTCCTGCTGTCCGTTAGTATGTTGTGTTCTGCTCTTCAGCTCAAAGGAACCTGCTGTTCTGAGCTGTCATTCTGCCTCTACCTTCTCATGTGGTTTCATAGTTTCCTGTCACCGGTGAGGAATGTAGAAATGTAGTGGGGACATATTGCAGAACTTAAAAAGCAAAGAGCGTCAACCTGCATTTTCTTCAGTTTATTTACAGTCCCTTTAACTTTAAGATATTTGCAAAACATTGGTATGGTTCTTATTGTAATACACACATCATTTCTTTTTTATTACTCTGTAAAAGTTGTCTACCATAGACATATATAATGTAGGCTGTCTTTGTTTGTCACTTCTATGAATGTGTGTGTGTGTGTGTGTGTATATATATATGTATGTGTGTGTGTGTAAACAAGAGGTGAAATTACTTGATTATGTTAGCATTCTTTTTAAAGTATGAAAGAAGTATAAGATACTGATCTGCTCTCCAATACCTCTTAACTCCAAGTGTGGTGTATTGCAACTGAAATAAAAACTATTGGTGTTATGTTTTTGCAGCATCCACCAGGGCAAATAAGAAGAAAATACAGTTCCTGTTCCACTATTTTCTTAGATGATAGCACCGTCAGTCAACCAAACCTCAAATATACTATTAAATGGTGACTATAGATATCGTATTACCTTTATAATGCATGCATTCTATTCTATTAGAATACGTTTGTGTATTACTTTTTAAATGTGATCTTTAATTACAGTGCTTCTTCATTTTATAATGCCATTTCACTCGCAAACAGCCTTTTAATTTAAAATGGAACATGCAGAGAGTGATCTCTTGGCAATAACAAATGTGCACTGTATTCTACACATGTTAATTTGAATATTGCCCTGCTATTGAATATTTAAATTATTCAACAAAAACACTGCTGTCCGATTTTGCCATACATTTCTTGGACATTAACAACTGTTTCTATTTACAGTGTAGCTCTTGCAATATATTACCACATCAAAAACAGGTATGTATCTCATCCTCAGGGTTATTAAACACAGATCTGATAACGCATGCCCTGGTATTTTGCAAGTTGAACATAATCTGAATTATTTCTACACAATTTTGTGTTAACCTTGCTTGTTTCAGTTTGTGTGGTACACGGTTATTTATTTATTTCATTATTTTTTGCTTCTAGAGATGCCAATGGAAGAATGCTGTTGGACATTTTCAATGAGAAACTTCATCCGCTTTCGGTAAATTGAGAATTTTGACATTTATAAGTGTGTATGCATGTCCTGAGGTTTTTTTGTGTCATTATCAAAGACAATAGCCTCCTTCTTTGTCTTCCCTCCAGAAATCTGAACTGCCATCAGACTATGAGAAGCACGACCCGGAACAGAAGCAGATCTACCGGTTTGTGCGAACTCTGTTCAGTGCTGCCCAGCTGACTGCAGAATGTGCCATTGTTACATTGGTGAGTACAGGCAGCGTTGCCTTGCATTTGTCATCACAAGGACCTACGCAGTGTGCAGCCTCAGTATTGCTTTAGCTTCTGGTACACACCAGGACAAGTGCCCGAAATAGTTTTTCATAATTATCTACAAGGTTTTAGCTTACACCTTCTTGAGATAACGTGGGTAGATGGCTTGGTTTTTCTACCATGCTATCTTCAGAAGTTCAGAAGCTGAAATGGTGTAGATAACTATTAAAATAATGAGTTTTCAGTTCATCTACTTAAGTATTTCTAGTGATTTGTTGAGTATCCTGTTGGATCCTCATTCTCCTTGGATAGAGAGCTGTTTGCAGTTTTTGAATTCAAATATCAAATGGAGCTTTTTCTAAACTGATGTGAAGTCTACAGGTTTCCTGTACTGGAATTGTAGTGCCCCAGCCCATTGCCATGCTGAGGCGCTAAGGAGGCCACACTTTGACTGATCCCTGGAGCCAGCATTACCCTTTAGCTGTCAACACGGGCCAATAGGAAATCCAATTTACCTGGCAGAGGAAACGCGCTGCAGGCTTAGCTCTTGCCCCAGTTTGTGCAGATGCTGCAGTGAAGCTACTTCTTGTTTGTTCCCCATCACTAATATCTTATTTTATCTTAGTTAAAGCTGAATCCAATATTAGCATGAATTAATTAACAGCTATTCTCATATAATAATAAAAAACAGAAAATAGACATTGGTCCATAGTCTGCAGATGTGAAACTTTTAGTGCAAAAATTCAGGTGGCATCTGTCTGAGCTTGTGAAACAGATAAGTAAATCTTAATTGTGTTTGTTTTAAACAAATGCTATGCGATGCCTGTCATTGCCCTGACAGTGGCCTGGTCGGTTGATGAGTAATGCTTGAGTGCCTGGAACAAGCCACTTTATACTGAACCTTTGTGGAGTGTACCCCTAAGGGGACTGACAGATGCTGTGGGTAACAGAATAGGAGTGAGGAATGACTGATACGTGCCTATTCACTTCTGCTAATAATAGAGAAGCCTGATTTTATATTTATGTTTTCTCCAACCCCTCTCTGAGCCCTTTGTGTGGCTCCTGTCAGAAGCTTTGCAACTGTTAGGAACTGCACGCAGGCAATAAAAATGTACATTATAAATTCAACATGGGAGCTACTGAAATTGAAGAAGGAATCTATGAAAAGACCTAGGAGTTTATGTTGCCTCAGAAATGTCTTCATCTAGACCAGTGGTCCTCAAAGTCGTGCCCGCGAAGTCAGGCCATCGTGCCCGCGGCACCTGTTAATAAGTTATGGGTAGTGAACACATTTTTGGCAGGTCGTAGCGTGGGAAAATAAAGAAAGCTTTAAACACATTTTCCGACGAAAGCTCCACAGCAGTCTGTTGTTAGTTCTGCTCGCTTATGCCGTGCTTGTACGTATGCGGCATTTTTTTTTTTTAATGGCTTTTGCGATACGATCAACCAGTTGAATATCTGCATTGTCTCTGCGGTGGCCCCATCATAAGTTAACTGGGTGGGACATAAACTGTGTCCGTTTCAGGTGCAGTTGCCAACTGTAAGTTTAACCAATAGGAGAGTCAAATGTCTGCCAAGTTTTTCGCAGCTGTCCAATCATAAGCAAGCAGAGGCCGTTCACGGTATTCTGCATGAAAATTGAAGGCGAGTGAGTAGCCAAAGGGAAAATGAAAGATCTGACAGCTGTCCAATCATTCGTGAGCAGAGGCGGGGTATTAATATGTTATAAGCACTGAATTTCACAGACTGTTATTGAGAAAAATAATACATTTCAGTATTTAGAATTTTGTTTTCTATCTCCTGTATTTTTTTTATTTCACCAGACAAGGGAAACACCGTAGTATATTTAGTTACGAATCCACTTTCTCTGAATAATTGTACTGGAGATGAGCATCTTTAAAACAGAGTAGTTTTGACAAATTTGTCAAATTGAAACAAAGCGAGACGCTATTTTATTTTATTTACGATTAAAAAAGCCAACAAGATGCTCGGGTATATAATTAAAATCTAGGGAAGTAATGTTAAAACTTTACAAATGCAGTAAGACCTCATCTAGAATATTGTGTTCAGTTCTGGTCACCTCGCTACAAAAAGGATATTGCTGCTCTTGAAAGAGTGCAAATAAGAGCAAGCAGAATTATTCAGGGTTTAAAAGGCATGTCATGCAGACAGGGTTAAAGTCTTGAAGAAAGAAGACTACGTGGCGATCTGATCCAAGCATTCAAAATTCAAAAAGGCATTGACAATGTCGACCCAAGGGACTTTTTCGACCTGAAAAAAGAAACAAGGACCAGGGGTCACAAGTGGAGATTAAATAAAGGGGCATTCAGAACAGAACATAGGAGGTACTTTTTTTACACAGAGAATTGTGAGGGTCTGGAACCAACTCCCCTGTAATGTTGTTGAAGCTGACACCCTGGGATCCTTCAAGAAGCTGCTTGATGAGATTCTGGGATCAATAAGCTACTAACCAAACGAGCAAGATGGGCCGAATGGCCTCCTTTCGTTTTTGTAAACTTTCAATTTCAATTCAAACTTGCATGCCTAATACAGGTGTTTTGAATGATTAAATTGTCCTTGAATTAAACAATGGAGGAAAAAACTAAATAAATGGAGGACGTGCTTACTTAGTAATAAAAGCTATTTGGTACCATACTGAAAACGCAGTGAAAACTCATCACACAGCAAACAACAGAAGATACTGCCGTATTTAAATTCTGTTCAAGCAGTGCTGGTATTTCCACACAGCATCACTTTATTGAGACTTGTATTAACTCCACTACAGTGAATACAAATACATTGCAAAGAAGACTATGACAGCTCTACTACTTGCAAAATACTACCTGCTCCATTCTGTTTCGGTAAACCTCAATTATTTGTCATTATGTTTAAAGATCAACTAAGTGACACTTTGTAGCCTTGCAAGTGGTACTGGATTCACAAGAGAGCAGCAGCATCCAGGAACAACCTCTTGCACAGCTTGCATGCTTCACCTATTGCCCTTTAAATTCCCATCCATTCCTGCCACTTGGTTTTCCATAACAGTTCCTTTTAGTTTTTCTGATAATTTTACTGCAGCTTTGGGTGAAAGTGAACTCATTCTTTAAAGTTTGAGTGATAGGCTCATTAGTACTTGACTGAGTGCAGCAGTATAAAGGAGGCTGGCACACTCACACTGTACATTCAGTACATGGAGGCTCGGTATGCTGTTTGGTGTTTTGTTTGTTACTCAATTACACTGGAACAAATCATAATATATTAATCAGATTATTACAAATAATAATCATTTTTTTAAGGGATTTGGGTAGTTTCAGGATAAACAGTGCATCAATCACATTTGAGAAAAGGAAAAAAATGTTCTTGTTGCCCAGAATTTGAGTGTGTGTACGTAGTGGTGTTTTTGTAAACACAGTAGGATTTTTGGTGCTGCAAAAAAATACAGTTTCTGAACCAATGCCTTTCTGACTGTGGGTCATTTAATAGCTTTGTCTATTAATCCAAACAACCCCAAATCCTCCCAAATACTCTTCTTTGGCCTTGCCTTGTTTTGTTGCTTTTAGAGCCCTGCAAGTATAGTATGGTCTTTCCCAGGATTTAACTCTTGGAATGTGGTTTGTTTGTTCTTCAAGATGTTCGGTAACACATAGTTTATCGTTAACTAGTTTAATAAATAAAAAGAGTTAACCATACCATGTCTATTATTTAATTTAGTAACCCTCTCAAAACTACTGCAAAGCCTTGTTGGTGCTAACCAGCTCTTGTCACTTTTGTGCTTTGTTTGCCATGGCTAAGAAAACCTCTTATTTTTATTCCAGCAGGTGTCCTCCTCCTGAACCATCTCAATATAGTGGTTGTGTTTTACCAGTGTACTCGCTCTGTAGTGTTTCACACTTGGCCCTGTTTGTCTGTCGGCTTCTTGCAGCTCTCCGCATTCACCAATTTTGTGGGAGCCCCACTAGATTTTCCCCTCCGAGTTTCTATCCCCTTTAATTTGGAAATCGATGCAGTCCGTTGTGAACAGGTGCAGATCTGGGCAGGATGGATTTTAATGTCATGAGAGAAGGGATGAAAATTATAACGAACCTGCATGTTTTAGACAGACGTACAGTATATTCTCTGGGCAACAATATATTTTACTCATATTGAGCTTTCTTTGTACACAAGGTTTACGTGACATGGTACAGCATGCATAACTACCATTGTGATGACACTGACCTGTACTTTAAAAAGGTTCGTTCGTCTGTCTATCATTGTGATGACACTGACCTGTACTTTCAAAGGGTCTGTCTATCATTGTGATAACACTGACCTGTACTTTAAAAAGGTTTGTCTGTTTATCGTTGTGATGACACTGACCTGTACTTTCAAAGGGTCTGTCTATCTTTGTGATAACACTGACCTGTACTTTCAAAGGGTCTGTCTATCATTTTGATGACACTGACAGACCATTGCTTTCAAAACAGCTGCACTGTGATTTGACTTTCATCTGCGCTTGCTCAAAGAAATAACTTTGTCTTTTTAAATACAGTCAAACCTGTTTAATATCACTCTGGTTAATATCATATATGCTTATTAGCATCACATTGAAATGACCCAACCGCAATATAATGGGAGTCAATGGAAACAAGCTCCTGATAATGTCACTTTGTTTAATGTCACACTCTGCTTAATATGAAGGAAATCTAACAGTCCCGCAATTGATTTCAGTTCCACTCAATATCACTTCAAAATGCTGCACCAGTTTAGTAGAGATTCTACTGTTGATGAGCAGGATAAGTGTGTTTCCTTGTTTGTATATTGAAGTAAAAGTGCACATAAACCAGTTAAAGATGGACAAAATACACAGTTATGACTGTTTGGCACCTATCTTCTTAGTTTTGTTTTATGGTATAAAGAATTACATTGGCTATACAGAACGCTGTGTCAGACCTTTGTGTGTAAAGCTCATTCAATCCAATATGATTACCCCACGATGTGGAGTTCATACAACAGGAACTATAAACACTGCTCCCTCTTCTCAGCAGTATTTGTGCTTCTGCAGCTCACATTGTGGCTGCAGTCTGTTGGCATGTTTATTTCTAGGTGTTTACTCTACGCGAGGTCCAGCTGTTTCTGATTAACCATACTGTAGCTTCAGGTCACATGCTTGTCATTGGGCAGATAGTCTTGTATCTTGTAAAGCGCTTTGCGATGGTGGTCCACTATGAAAGGCGCTATATAAAAATAGAGTATGGGCCCAATATTCGAAAGGTTTGCACACCGCGCAGAGGGGATTGCGTGTCGCAAATGGCTGTTGTGCCGAAATTGTGCCAAGTTGCCATATTTGAAATGTCCTTTTGCGCGTCACAATCCATTCTGTGCTGTGCAGAAATAAAATGTATGCATCGCGCAATATGGGGGGAGTGGCCGACAATATGCGTGATCCTGGTATATTCGAAGGTATGCGCCAAGCACAAAACCAGGTTTGTGATGCGCAGAATAAGGATTGTAAAAGGACTGTGTTAACTCAGTGCACACTACCATTCCAGCACCGACTACAAACAGGCAACAATGGGAAACGTGGGTAGCATGCAGCGTGTCTGTCGACATGTGGATGTGAATGATGCAAGGCACACCCAGCAACAGCAACCCCGACAAAGGCGAAGATATGCTGAAAGGGTGCACCGGCCTCGGCACACATATGAGGAGCTCAGCAATGAGCAAATCATGTCCAGGTATCTCCTCGACTCATCTATGACACATGCTGCTGGCTAGAACAAACCTGGGCAGTAAGGCCTTGTCTGAGCAATTGGTCGTGTCTGTCTGTATGTGTATCCTGGCTACCGGGACTTCCAGAAGGTAGCAGATGATACAGTCAGCTGTGTCCGCCACCTCGACCGGTTCATAACCGTTTTGCTGCGACATGCTGAGGAACGTATTAAATTCCCCAGTACCAGATCAAACAGTGCGGCGATAATGCAATGTTTTCGTTCAGGTCGCGCGTGGTAGGTGCAATTGACTGCACCCATATTGCTGTCCGGGTACCTGTTCCAGTTGTCCTGTTCTATCAGGATTCCAGTTGTATTCGGAATAGTGGGAAATTTGAATAGCTATTCCATGCCATGTAAACAGGGTATTCCGAATAAATCCATCCGTATTCTGGATACCAGTATTCCGAAAACGTGATACCGAATATCCACTTAGTATTAGGATACTATCGGAATACTAGCCCTTCTAGACACCTTATTCAGAAAACCATTTTTTTTCTATACACACGAGTCGTCATTTTATAATCTATAATATAAAAGACGACATGTTTTTAGGCAGGGAAGCTATTAACCCCCTCCCTGCTGTATTATAAGATATATATATATATATATATATATATATATATATATATATATATATATATATACACACACACACACACACACACACACACACACACACACACACACACATATACATATATATATATATATATATATATATATATATATATTATATTTGTAGTCAAATTGAGATTAAAACCTCTTTTACGAGTGAGACCTAGCCAAGCATGTAGCAGCAAGTCAATCGGACAACAAGAACAATACACAATAAAATACAATTAAGACACAGGCAAATCACATTTAAAACATTAATCAAAATACACAAAAGTAGTCAACTATTTAAAACGATTCCAACTCTCAGTCATGAAATCATGCAGTTTACTTTTAAATTGCAATAAAGATATCTGGGTCTGCAGCTTTAGTTTGGACTGGAACTCATTCCAGGACCATGGGGCATAATAAGCAAAGGATCCTTTACCAGCCTCAGTACGCACATTTGGGATTTTAAAATGCAAAAAAGAATGAGATCTGAGGCTATGGTTACTATGGGAAGCTATAAGGTATTCACTTAAATAAGTATATTCATATAATTTACATTGAACAGCCTTATATACCAGAATATACCAGTGCTTCAACCTGCGTAAAGCCAAATAAGTCCAGCCTACCAAATCGTATAATATACAAGTATTAAATCTTGTATTTGTATTGTACCTCAATGCTGCATGATATAGCGAGTCCAGTTTACCTAAAGTTGATGGTGATGCAAACCTATATACTGCATGACCATAGTCAATTTGCGACAAAAACATACAAGCAATAAGCCTCTTTTTTGTTTCCATAACATATATAACATGTGCATAACATAGTGACGTTTATAGCGTATTCCCATGCCCAACAGACGAGTGTGAAAACATGCACTCACCTCTGTCCAGCACACTGCCTTCCTTCTGTTCCTTTAATGCGGTCCTATTAGCATATGGTAATGCATCGGTAATTAGAAACATGAGATGCAAACGTATTCAAGGTGGACATTCAATATGCACATAGTGCAATCAAATTTGAATTGGGCGAAAGCCCTAATTCGTCTGAATATACCAATATCTGCGTAATAATTGCAATACACTAGTTCCAATAAATGTGCACCGCTAATTCCAATAACTGCACACTGCTGGCTCAAATAGTGTCGGAGTAACAGTCTGCTCTGGAGTTGTGTACAATAGTACAAACGTACAATAGTACAGAACCTCAGCCCCCTGGATGGGCGAATCAGTTATGTGTTTTATCACTGTATTGAAATGATGGACAGCGGTAGTGTGTTTACATATACAGTTATATGTGTTCTTCACTCCTCCACAGGCATATCGGTATCCAACGTGTACCATCAAAGTATAGAAATGTAGATTGAGAGAAGGATGAAGAGGGGAGGGGGGTCCTGCCTGATCTTTGCTGTGTTTTGCCACACATCTGTAAATTAATTGTATAAATACATCATACACCCATCTTGTGGCCCATTGCTTTATTTGGCTATTCCATAGGTTGCTGTGCATTATGGGTGAGGGGTGGGCAGATGTAGTTAATGTTTTCCTAAAATCAAACCGGTGATACGATCAACCAATCAAAGACCTGTATTTTCCCTCTGCAGCAGTCCAATCATAAGTTAGCTGAGGCGGGATAAACAGTTTTGTTGACCTGTAATTTCTGGCTGTTTTTATGCAGCTGTCCAGTCTGCTGAATGTCGGTGTTGCTAATTGTACAGAGACTGTTCATTTATTGAGAAATCGTAGTAGGCTATTTAAAATTAATTATGATTCGTACAAAAAAATGTCCTAACAAAAGAAATCCATTTTTTTCTGTGTTATCATCTGGACAACAGCAGTCTTGAAACACTCTTAGGGATATAATTTGAGAATACCGTTTCAGCCCCACGCTCCCATTGTAACCCTTATACTGACCCTCACAACACACTGGTTGTATGCATAGTCATTGACTGGACCAGTTTTCATCTGACACTTTTTTAATTTGACATTTTGGGTCAAAATGGCCAAAAGAAAAATGTTGTTCTAATAATTATCCACACTTAGGGTTTAATGAAAATGTACTTTATTTTGCTGTGCAAAGGCTATTTAGGTCACAGTCACATAAATGATGTAGACAGTATAGAAAAATGCATTTCTCAAAATATTATCCATATACTATTTCCCAAGTAAATGTGGTGGTATTCAAAATGTCAGTTCAAGAATAATATTGCTTGCCTGTGACCCACTCCAACTGCCTTCAGCTGTTTTACTGAGGGAGTTTAAATAGGGAGTTTGGTTACAGTAAACAAACAGGATTCAGTTCCACCTGGAACAGTCTAGAACAGTCAGCAAACAGTCAGCCTGGTAATGGAGTCTAACAAGCACTTACCTAGACAGGTTTCAAACAGCAGTAAATCAGCAACCAGTTACCTTGATAACACAGGAGAATCTAACACCATAAATTGTCTTTGTTTGTTTATACTGCGCTTTTAGCAAGGAATTTAAATGGGATTACAAAATCAAGTGGTGACCTTTGGAAACCATTGTTTTGAGCTCTAACGAGTTACCCAGTGATTCATTGTTAATATTTTAATAATTCCCACATCTAATGGATTTTTTCCCCCTTTGTGTAGCTAACTAGCTCGAGAGCCTAAAAGAGACCTATGTTATATTGTATTATGGTGTAGTTTGGTTCTTGTTTTGTAAAATAGCTAAAGACTGGAATTAACAAGCTTGTTTTGGTACTTGAAGATTTATGGTCTGCGATGGGCTGCTGTCCCGTCCAGGGTGTAGTCCTGCCTTGCGCCCTGTGTCTGCTGGGTTAGGCTCCAGCTCACCGCGATCCTGTAAATGATTAAGCGGTTAATGATAATGGATGGATGGATGGATGGATGATTTATGGTTTAGTTCTTCCAAAAAAGAAGGTTGCTGTCTCTTTTCAAACGTGCATCCTTCTGATCTCACATTCACTTCCTGTTCTGCTAAAAACCAAGTGCTTCGATGCTGCTTGCTGCCAGTCATCCGCAGGAATCTGTAAAGGATCTTACTTTCGTTCTAACAAGAATGGAGGCTTAGCTGTGCAGTTCTTCTTGGCATGCCTCATTTTCAATGCAGTCTGTGTCATTAGGATACAGGCACAGGGGGTCTTATTTTTCAGATGGTGAAACTGGCTGCGTCTATCCAGACCCTCCCCCAATGGATGTCTGCTGGCTGTGCTTCTGATACAGCCTGGTAAAGCCTCACACAATGATAATACTTTATGGAACCTTGCAGGCATTCAGCAAGGCCCTGTGAGGTCTGCCCAGTTAAACACATAAGCTTTTGCTAAGCAGCCATGTCTAACAGCCTGTGCAAACGACACACACACAAAGCCAGCTTTGCAATACTTGTCATGATGATGAATAACGGTAGCATTTGGTTCTCTGTGACATGGTTACATTTTGTGATGAAGCATTCTGTTTCGGGCATTGTTTTGACCATAGTAACAGTTTAAAAAAATATATTTTTGGTTAAAGCGCACTGCGGCGCTATTTTTATTCACCAAAAATAAAATTAAAAAGGTTTACAAAAACAACGCTTGCAGAGCAAAATAAATATTCAAACAAAAACAGTCACGAGCTTCCAGCACTCGTAGCCGTTGTTTTGGTTTTTAGTTTGTCTTTCGTTTTGGTTTCTCCTCTCTTGCTCCTGTTCCTCCTCTCGAACGCCCACCCAGGACACGGAGAACTACAGGGTTTATATACTGGTGCAGTTAACAAATAATTACAAACACTTAAACGATAACTCAGTAAGCAGCACCAGTCACATTCTCATGAGAGGTCTGGCAGAAACAAGGTGCTGCCATCACATCTGCCAGACGGTATCCAAACCAAACAATAACAAAGAAAACATCATATTTTCAAATAACACAACATCCATTCAAATCATACAATACATTAAATTACCCATTTAAAATAACCATACATTTTCCCGTCACCAATAAACACCAAACAGTGTATGTATTTACACGCAGGGCTTGGCCCCGCCCCCTTCTGTTTATGTTCAGGGCTTTTCCTCCGCCCTGCCACACGGCTCTACCGACTTCACTCTGTTACTGTATAATGAGACTGCCCCCAGTACTTTATAACAAGAAGCCCAGGCCAGTGTTTCGCACTGGCTTAGCTCTTCAGTCAGCGTCTCTCAAATCGCCTTCCATGTTATCTTTTGCTTGATTTCCACAGAGGAAAGTTTTCATTCTAAAACCAATAGCAGCAGCTTTACAGTGAGGGTATTAGAAGAGTTATTTTTCAAGCAAACTCAGCCTTGGCTTTGTGGTTGGATTAACTTTATCATTCCCAGTGCTCCAAATCATTAGCATTCTGCTTGTTCTGATATTATTATTATTATTATTATTATTATTATTATTATTATTATTATTATTATTATTATTATCTTTACAAATGTTACTGTAAAACAAAGACTGCAGCACCAGGTCTTAGATGAAACATCCTAAACACAACTGTACTTTACATAAGTAAACTAAGAAGTAGAAATCTGTTAGAGGGTATATTTATAGACAAGGTCAGATACTAAGGGAATACTTGATGATGGAGTTTTTTGCAACGGGAAGCAGTGATGTCATTGCTGTTTTAAACAGGATTTGTTTATTCCTTTATTGGGAAACACACTAACTTGGAGCCAGTTGACACTGGAATATGACGCTGCATTGGTCACTGAAGGCCTCATACTGTCTTGTAACTGCTGCATTGTAAATGCGGTGCACTGTATTGTCATTACTTTAGCTTAAGCAAATGTACTTTTCTTCTTGTAACTGCTTGTTTCCAGGTATATCTTGAAAGGCTCTTAACATACGCAGAGATTGATATCTGCCCTGCAAACTGGAAGCGAATTGTCTTAGGTGCCATCTTGCTGGCTTCAAAGGTGTGGGACGACCAAGCGGTTTGGAATGTGGATTACTGCCAGATCCTGAAAGATATCACAGTGGAAGACATGTGAGTTACTGTCCGCATGCGCTCTGCCTGTAGTGACACAGGGGAGCATTAGTTGCTATTCATTTACTATCAAAAGCAGGTTATAGATAGTAAAAGTTCATATGACTTGTTATGCCTTCTCTTCACTCTCCTTCCTCCCGTGCTTGCTCCTTCTCTTCACTGTCCTTCCTCCCATGCTTGCTCCTTCTCTTTACTCTCCTTCCTCCCATGCTTGCTTCTTCTCTTCACTCTCCTTCCTCCCATGCTTGCATCTTCTTTTCACTCTCCTTCTTCCCATGCTGCTCCTTCTCTTTACTCTCCTTCCTCCTCTGCTGCTCCTTCTCTTCACTCTCCTTCCTCCCGTGCTGCTCCTTCTCTTCCTCTCCTTCCTCCCGTGCTCGCTCCTTCTCTTCACTCTTTCCTCCCGTGCTGCTCCTTCTCTTCACTCTCCTTCCTCCCATGCTGCTCCTTCTCTTCACTCTCCTTCCTCCCGTGCTCGCTCCTTCTCTTCACTCTTTCCTCCCGTGCTGCTCCTTCTCTTCACTCTTTCCTCCCGTGCTGCTCCTTCTCTTCACTCTCCTTCCTCCCGTGCTGCTCCTTCTCTTCACTCTCCTTCCTCCCGTGCTGCTCCTTCTCTTCACTCTCCTTCCTCCCGTGCTGCTCCTTCTCTTCACTCTCCTTCCTCCCATGCTGCTCCTTCTCTTCACTCTCCTTCCTCCCGTGCTGCTCCTTCTCTTCACTCTCCTTCCTCCCGTGCTGCTCCTTCTCTTCACTCTCCTTCCTCCCATGCTGCTCCTTCTCTTCACTCTCCTTCCTCCCATGCTGCTCCTTCTCTTCACTCTCCTTCCTCCCGTGCTGCTCCTTCTCTTCACTCTCCTTCCTCCCATGCTGCTCCTTCTCTTCACTCTCCTTCCTCCCATGCTGCTCCTTCTCTTCACTCTCCTTCCTCCCATGCTGCTCCTTCTCTTCACTCTCCTTCCTCCCTTGCTGCTCCTTCTCTTCACTCTCCTTCCTCCCATGCTGCTCCTTCCTTCACTCTTCACTCTCCTTCTCTTCACTCTCCTTCCTCCCATGCTGCTCCTTCTCTTCACTCTCCTTCCTCCCGTGCTGCTCCTTCTCTTCACTCTCCTTCCTCCCATGCTGCTCCTTCTCTTCACTCTCCTTCCTCCCGTGCTGCTCCTTCTCTTCACTCTTTCCTCCCGTGCTGCTCCTTCTCTTCACTCTCCTTCCTCCCGTGCTGCTCCTTCTCTTCACTCTCCTTCCTCCCGTGCTGCTCCTTCTCTTCACTCTCCTTCCTCCCATGCTGCTCCTTCTCTTCACTCTCCTTCCTCCCATGCTGCTCCTTCTCTTCACTCTCCTTCCTCCCGTGCTGCTCCTTCTCTTCACTCTCCTTCCTCCCATGCTGCTCTCTTCTCTTTCACTCTCCTTCCTCCCTTCCTCCCATGCTGCTCCTTCTCTTCACTCTCCTTCCTCCCATGCTGCTCCTTCTCTTCACTCTCCTTCCTCCCATGCTGCTCCTTCTCTTCACTCTCCTCCCACTGCTCCTTCTCTTCACTCTCCTTCCTCCCATGCTGCTCCTTCTCTTCACTCTCCTTCCTCCCATGCTGCTCCTTCTCTTCACTCTCCTTCCTCCCGTGCTGCTCCTTCTCTTCACTCTTTCCTCCCGTGCTCGCTCCTTCTCTCCACTCTCCTTCCTCCCGTGCTCGCTCCTTCTCTTCACTCTCCTTCCTCCCGTGCTCGCTCCTTCTCTTCACTCTCCTTCCTCCAGTGCTGCTCCTTCTCTTCACTCTTTCCTCCCGTGCTCACTCCTTCTCTTCCCTCGTCCTCCTGTGGTGGAACCAGCTTCTGGTTATCCTCAGGACTGTTCAGTCTTGTACTGCTTTCCACCGTCTTCTCAAAACCCACTTATTCAATCTTTATTTGTAAATTCCTCTTTATATATCCTTTTTGTATTTATAATTCTGTGTTTTTATTGGCTGTAATTTTGTATACTTTTATATTTTGTTTAATTTTCTGTAAGGTGCTTTTGATAAATGCGTCTGCTTAAATAATAATAATAATAATAATAATAATAATAATAATATTAATAATGATATAAACTGCAGTTGGATAGCCAAGTTATGGCCAGCAAACATACATCTGAAGGGGAACCTTTTTAGGGGCTAAATGTTTGACAAAGTTGCTTTTGTTGAAAATGAATCCCGTTTTTTTATCAATATGAATAAAAGGGCATAGAGAAAGTCAAAATAAGTTCAACAATTTTGATCTTGTACAAAGGCTTTCCATAAACAGGGTTGCTTTCCTTTATTTCTGTTGCAACAAGGGCTATAGCATAGGGATGCTAAAAGCTGTCTTTGTCTGCATTGTATAGTGAAGGATCATTATTTTAATGCAGATGTCAGATTGACTTTGAATAAGTGTCATTAATGCATGATACATCAACCAGAATACATTGCACTTGTCACTTCTAAGGCTGTCCATGGTATTGCTCCTGATTATCTGAGTGAGGCTGTTACCCCCTATGTTGTGGCATGTACTTTAAGATCAACCATCTCTTGGCAATCCCATATACCTGAATATAAATGGTTCCAAAATGTTTAGTTCCCCTACTTTGGAATTCAATACTTTAAAAAGCTGTTGCTTGACTAGCATTGCTCAAGCTTAGTCTGCTTTCTTGTTTGTCAAATGTCTGGTATGCTTGAGTATGAAGGATGCTTTATAAATGAACGTGGCGGCATGCGCCAGCCTCCTCTCTGTCATGCGCCAGCCTCCTCTCTGTCATGCGCCAGCCTCCTCTCTGTCATGCGCCAGCCTCCTCTCTGTCATGTTAGTTTTAAGAAGGATAGTTTTACCATTCTCTTTGAGGATCAAATGACAAACCAGAGAAGTAAGTGAATGTATGAGATTATCGCCAAGTTAGACGCTTGCATTACGACTTCCACTCATGTCAGCTAAATTTAGCTCTCGTGTTGCTACACAAATTTGAATGTTTGCATAGGTGGATGTCTTGGGCTGCTGCATGCACAGGTGCCTAATAAGTACAGTAAGTTTATTTTCCATTTGTTCTGAAAATAATTATCGTCTAAAAGTCTTAGGGTTACAGTCACAGCTTGATTTGAAGTGATATGTCTAATGCAGAGACACTGATGGATACCTTTGTCTCTTTTTACAAGTTAACTATTGGGCTGCTATTTGTGCCACTGTTTACAAGTTACAGTTCCTTCAGAATTCTTCATCCTAACCAGTGCATCACACCTGCTTTACTCAGACATCACTGTGTGGTTGTTGCTTTTATTATTCAATCTACAACTAATAGGGTTTTCCTTTGGTTATCAGGTCTAGGCTAATAACATACTTGTAGGGGTGTCACATGTTTTCTTTATTTAGTTTACTTCTACTAAAGGTTTGACTCAATTGAAGTGGTATATGCCACTCCTACACACTCTTCACATGTATAATAATGTATCGGAAGGCATCCTGATCAGTGTGTTTCTTCTCATTTGTTTTGTCTGCAGGAATGAGCTTGAGCGCCAGTTTCTTGAGTTGTTGCAGTTCAACATTAACGTCCCTTCAAGTGTTTATGCAAAGTATTATTTTGACTTGCGGTCCATGGCAGAGGCCAATAACTTAAGCTATCCCTTGGAGCCTCTAAGCAGGGACAAAGCACAAAAACTTGAGGTGAGACTTTTTTTTTCTTGTGGTTGTTTTTTAGTGCTGGGTGACTTGTGAGGGTTTGGAATTGAAACATCTTTTTACAAGGTTCCTAACAAATATCTTCCTAGTATATACATACAGCCCCATGTACGAGATTCAGGAAAACAGCGACTGGGATTTTTAAAAGGAATTGTAAAATCATTCCACACATCTTTCCTGTTTGTCACTTCTGTTAAAATACACATGGGTCTCTGTGGCAAAGTGGCTGGTAAGGGGAACAGGTGTAGTGGTGATGTGATGCAGGAGTGATGAACAGACAGCAGTGATTCAGTGAACAAGTGTTCATTTGTGCTGTTTCCAGGTCTGGCGACCGTCAAATAATAAATCCCCGGCCGTACACAACAATGTGTAAAGTGCGGGGATGGCGAACACAGTACAGTCTCACACACAAACAAAGGCACGGTCACCAGTCCTGGGTGATATTCAAACGTGCAGGTGCTCTGTGCAGTGGTGCTGCGGATACTGCTTTACGTGGCGACAGCTCTGGAGGTGTCCGCTAACTGTCTAGTGGTGCGAAAAAGACAGACAATTATCAACAAACAAAGACAACACACAACACGCAATACACTCTGAGAGCTCCTCTCTCAGTCCTTCTCTCCTCACGTTCCCAAATGAAGGAAAAGATCAGCGTTACCCTGGCCCCTATATGTAATCCCGCATGATATCTAGGTAAACAGTTGCAGCTGCCTTATTACTTGCAGCTGCCTCTCGTTTACCTTTCAAATCAATACGGTCTTACAACAGAGTCGCGCTTCTTTCCAGGCTGACCCACTTCCCTGACCCGGAAACGAACTGTCAGGCCAGCCCTTCCAGATACTTCTCCTCTCGTTCTTTAGCGCCCTCACAGGTCAGGAGGAAGCTTCATCACCAGAACTCATGTTTCCGTCACAGTCTCACATGTGCTCTTCTAGTAAACATTTATTTCATTTTAAATATGACATCTGGTGCTACTTTAGGTTAAAGAAAGATAGCAGTTTCTATGCTTTGTTTCAGTGCCTCCAGGTGAAACAAACAAGCAAGTGCAACAGTATCTGAAAGGTTTCTTTCTTGAACCAGTATTACCATTTCTCCAAACGCTTTATGCATTAAGCCCATGAAATGTTGTATAATGTTATGGGCTTTTGCAGTCTCGTGAAGTAGCATGTCCAGCAGTTAACCAGCCCACTGCCAGCTCGGACCAGGATAAACCAGTGCTGGACATTGCTGTATTTCAGAACAGAGTAATACTGCTGTTATTTGAACCTATTAATGTATCAACCGCAACTCCACAGTGGTCTCCAGACAGTAAGCACCCCTCTTTCAGCACTTCAGTGCTTTGTCGAACAATTTGATCACTTTTAAGACGGGTCAAATCCTGGCCTCCATAATGCATAAGAAAAAAAAAAATCAATACCTTCTTTTTTCACCCATTCCTCTTTTATACATGCTGTGTGTGTGTGTGTGTGTGTGTGTGTGTGTGTGTGTGTGTGTGTGTGTGTGTGTGTGTGTGTGTGTGTGTGATTGCATGTGCATGTGCGATTGCATGTATGTGTGTGCTCACATACCAGACCTTGTGGCTTGTCTTTCGTGCTTTGCTTGGCCCTCTTGGTGTACATTCAGGCATTGTGGTATTGGGAGTGTAGTACATCCTATGGTACCCTACACTGTGTGCATTACCTGCTAAGTAACTGAACACAGGCTGGGGGATATCATATCAGTTGGAATGTTTTAGAACTGTGAATATGCTTGTGCAAGGCTATGGGAAAGTCCGTCTTTTCTGTCCTTTGATTCAAAAGTAGATACTGTTGTGGTAAGATAACATTCGCATTGGAACTGAACTGTGATCTGTCTCTCTCACTTAAAGTGGGACTGAGCTCAAGTCTCCAGAAATAAATGGTTTTGCTCTTTCACAGTGTCATGAAATTGTCAGAAAATGTGAAAGCGAGGAATAAGCCAGGCACTTGCTGATAAGCACATTTAAAGTGCAGCAGAAATAATAATGTAAGGAACAATGTACCTCCAAGCAGGTTATCAGTGTCACCAGGACCCTGACACTAAATGATATTCAACTTTTTATAATACGTAGAAAAGGAAAATGCAGGCGTGAATACCATAGTTAGACTTTGTTTTAAACCAACATCAGATAACTAAACCGACACTACTTCTTTTTTCATTGTCCCTAATTAGGTATTTTCTCTCCAATTTGAAATGCTCTTTTGAATGTCACCTGCTGTAACTCATGCACCAGCGCAGGATGATGGAAGGATGATCACCTCCTCTTCTCCCCTCTTTCAGTGCCTGTTCTCCTGAGGACTGATCACAGATCAGTTTACATAGGATATGTGTCAGGTCTGATCCAGGATTAGATTCTATACAGGGACTGAAACTCTATATGTCTGCATCGTTCTCTCACAGCCTAGCGGTGAGGGGACTTGCCTGGTTACAGGCTGTCATCCCGCTGTCTCCTACGCATTTTAAACTCCTTTGAAAATATATATATATATATATATATTAGACATGTATGTACATACTTCATACCACCACATGTGCCATTTGCAAATCCTTTATAACACCTCACAATGTGCCATTAAAAACCTCTGGGTGTGAGAACACACAGACATCCTCCTTTATATACCTACCTGCATGAAAACTTCTGGGTGTAAGAATTTCAGTTTCCGGTCAGTATATCAGTAATATAGAAACAATAAACACTGGTGTGTGAAAATACTAGACCACTCTGTGCATAATTAGGCAGCTTAAGCAACTTCTAAAAAGTCTCATGTTTTTTACCATTTGTGATTGTGTTCCTTTTCTCTTACTATTTTAAATTAATTGCATGTGTGGCCTATTAAAGGTATCAGTTAAATTAGACAGTCACTAATTTGCCTATTGATAATTTTCCAAGATTTTCAATAACAGTGGTTTGATTTCATATGCTCAACAAATGAAAACAAAAGAAGCAATGTGGTGTTCTAATATATATAATCTTTATATAGTTCCTTTCATAGTGGATCATCATCACAAAGCAAGATAGGAGACTAGGGTGTGTGAACTATGCATCAGCTGCAGAGTCACTTACAATAATATCTCACCCCAAAGAGATAAGTGACTTGCTTAGGGTCACACAATGAGTCAGTAGCTCACTGGGATTTGAACTGTGTACTTACTGGCCACAAGCCTGTTTCTTTAACCACTGGACCACACAACCTCCTGGAGTTGAGGATTGTAGTTTTGAATAGTGTTCTTAGCCCATGTTTACATCATGCCCTCAAGGAGCATGATGTATAAGGCAATACACTGCTGTTAACAGTTTGATCTAAACTCAAGTTTCTTATTTTGTAAAATTAAACATGTCTTTTAACCAAACTTTTTTTTTTCAGTAAACACAGACATAAACCCTTTAAAAACACGCCCTGTTGAATTTGTATTTGGCTTTATCCCTATTTTGTATTTTCAGAAAGGTGGCAGCTTGACTGCTTGTGGCTTTCCTTTTCCATAATGGGTATTGTTCTTGGAGTCTGTACTTTTTCTCCACCGTTATCCCGCTTTTTGAACACATCTTAGCAGTTGTGCCTTCACCCGTTAAACCAATCTTTAAAATGGAGCACAAGCAGCTTTGAAAGATTAATGACGAGAGAGATTTCCATTTTCTACAGGGAACCCATCACTCATCTCTCATTATCCTCAATCTGTTGGCCTGCTGTAGTAAGGTAACAGGCAAAGGTACTGTAAAAACATGTAGGAATAATTCCTGTCTCAGCTTTCACCTCATTCTCCAATCAGAGATCAGATGAAGCATCTCAGTTACTCCAGCATCTTGATAGATAGCTAGATCGGTCACATAACAGAAGAAGCAGCTTCTAGAACAGGGGTGGCCAACCCTGGTCCTGGAGAGCTGCAAGGTCCACTATTTTCCTTCCACCGGAGTTGTCAATTGATTAACTGAACCAATTATTTTCTTAATTGGTCAACACTAACTTTTATTCCAGGTGTTTAGCCATTGATGATTTAAAGAGACCGAGAAAACCTGTAGGATTGTGGCTCTTGAGGACCAGCGTGAGCCACCCCTGCTCTAGAATGATCTTCTAACTGCTGGAACATTCCACTGCGCACAGATATGTCTCTCCGGTCTTCTAGATACATCTTAGCCGTTTATAATGAGAATCTGTAAGAACGATTTCTTACTGCGACAGTATTGAAAGTGAATCTTTTGTGTGATCAGTTGGTTATGCAAATCGCATCCCGACATGTTTTCTGTAATGTTTAAAAGCTGCTTCTTCCCTGAGATAGAGGGTAGATAAAAACCTACCTCTACTATAACCTGCTGAACTACAGTCCAATTTTTAAGGTCCAAACTCTATGAAGGTTATAGTTGCACTTGTTTTTCTTTGCCTTTGCTCTGAACTGCTCTGGTTATTGCATCGTATTTCTTGAAATCTTGACTGTTGAAAGTCAAAAGCCCCAGCAAACCCCCTTAAATATCCTGAAACCTATCGTTTTATTTTGGAAAACCTTTGATTATTTACCTATTAGAGTTCTGTTGCTTTAGTTGCTCTTGAGTATGCTAACTTGAATACTGTGTGTTCAAGGGGAATGTCATTACCTTTTACGGAATGAAGATTAAACAACTGTTTTAAGAAAATAAACAAAGCAAACATGAAAGGAGTGGCGGGGCTTTGTGCCTCACCAGAGCTTGTTTTAATTGCAGAGTTGCAAGGACGTGTGCCCCCTGTCAAAGGCACCATACTCAGCATTCCATTTTGTCAAGTGTACTTCCTTCTTGCGTCTGACAAGATAAGAATAGATGATGGCGCACTCCTGCTCTGTAACGATGTTTGTTCAGTTTTGTCTCCACCTGCTACTCAAAGCTGGCATGGGTTAACAGACACTGGTATTGCCTGCTAGTCAGAAAGTTGCAATATCGTTTTAAGACTATCCTCTATCCCCTCGGCTTCATTTGTGGCTTAGTTTGTTTGTTTATTCAGAAACTGTGACATGTTTATGTACTAATGGATAAAGTACCAAAATTGTTGTATGTTGTTAGTTATTGGACTACCAAAACAAATTAATTACATGTAAAAGATACAAGCTTTTGAGTCATGTGTTATTGCCCTGTGTGTTCTTGCCAGTTTGTTTATTGGTCTTGGTGTTTTAATTAACCCTCTAATTTTCATATAAGCTTATTCAACCTGGTGTTTTCTGTGTGGTCACAATAAAAAAAAAAAAAAAAGATGTGTACATAATACATAATTCTTTTGTGTTTTAAGAATTTCCAGAAGAGTCCTTGGAAATGGTTGCTGTGCTTATCACTCAAAATTAGCCAGCAAAAACAGGCTTGCTCAAGAACTCATTCAGCACTGAGTAAACGACCAAATACTGAGAAACATTTAGTCATGCTGATTGATCTCCTATTCTTCTTTTAAATCCTCCAGGCTATCTCCTGGCTGTGTGATGACAAGTACAAGGACCTGAGGAAATCTGCAAAGAAGCGCTCCGCCAGTGTGGACAATCTGAGTGTGGTTAGGTGGTCCCCTGCCATCATATCCTAGCGGTTCTTTATTGTCCATCCAGTTTTTACCTGGGAGGAAACGAGAGACCTTATCAACTCGGCTAGATGCCTTTACAGTGCCTCCATCTTGTGCAGCACAGAGGGAACAGATTTTAGATTTTTTTTTTTTTTAAAGAATAAAATGACCTGAACTGCTTGAAAATCATCCTTCGACTATGAAGAGCAAATGCAGCTGAGATTGTTGGGAATAAAAGAAAAAAAAAAACATTGAAGGTAAAATACTGAGGAGAATGGAAAACAACTGTGCCATTATACATAAACATACCTTCCTACATGCTGCAATGAGACTCACTGGGGCCAGCAGAGAGGGGACCGTGTGTTACACTTCATTTATTCCAATGTGTACGTTTGTGTTCGGATTGCATTCCTGCTGTATTTTGCAGAAAGTCCTTTCTCATGCACAAGCAGGTAACAGGTAACATCATTTTGTAGAGGTTGCATTCATTTTGTGTCTCGTTAGGCATTTCTATCTTTCCCGGTTACACAGTCTTATATATTGTACATACATAGAGCTGTTTTTGACCAGCGTTGTTTAAATCTAATTTATCCGAATGTATTCCCAACTGTGGACCACAAACGAAAAAAAAAACCAATCCCTTTTCTTACATGTCATTTTATTAAATTAGTTTATGTTTCTCTGATATAGTCCAGTATGTGTTTGAAAATGTTCCCAAGAACTCCTCGATGAACAGGCCAAAAAGTTTGTATGTTTACCATAAAATATTGGTGTTTAACAAAGTATTTGTTTACTAAGACATCTATCTGCAAGTAATATAAATGTGATTTTAAAAAAAAATTAATTGGGTCCTTCATGTAATCGTTCATGGGCTTGTACTTGTTGGTAAGGCCTCTGTAGAATAACCAAGAAGTGGCAAAATAGTTCCTAGACCCTTTATAAATCTTGTTTCCACGCTAACCCTTTGACTCGTGCTGTTAAAACCAATGCCTTTTGTAACCTCTTAACTTTATGTCCATGAAAATATTTTTAGATACTGAACTCTGCCGTGTTTGTGTTTGCAAGAAAAAAAAAAGTTACCCATGATGGCTCAATGAATAATATTATAAAAAGCATAGACATGAATTCATTTGATGGCTTAAATGGAGATGTTTCTATTAAGAGGGATTAAGGCTGTATTTATATTTTTATATCCACAGCATTAAAGAAAGTTTCGACAGTGTTTGGTTAAGCTTTGTCAAAATTAGACAACTGATTGATAAAAGAAGTCCGAGGGACTTCATAAAAATACCATTGAATTGCTAAACTGTGGCACCTATGGAAGTGATTGTAAGTCGGGGCACACTAAAAACCTCTGCTTTTAAGTGGGGGTACATTCTGATTTGCATGCGAAAAAACAATGCAATGAAACTTCCGAACAAAAGCAGTGACCATCTATTTTCACGTTCCACATTTTCAAGGGCTTCCACAAAGTGCGTTTGTTTCAATGAAGGGATATTTAAAAAGCCAGTCCATTCAGGACACGGGAGAGATGGAGAAGTAGTAGATGTCGGGTCCTCAGGTTTTTGGTTTTGTCGGATGGATCCTTACTATATTATAATGAATTAAAGGGTGCGTTTATGTACTGTAAATGCACATATATGCTTAATAGTTACAGGCGATACTTAAAGCCGATGTGTAAATGTAACTTTACGCACTGCAACAGGTAGCAGTCAGCAGGCTTGGGGTGCACTTCTTGTTTAACAGTAGCTCAGTTGAAAAATGATTACTTGCTGTAGTTTTCTGTGGGCCTGAGTAACAGTATGTGTCACGGAACCCAAGTTTATAAAAATGCATATGAGCAGGTCCCCCAACTGACTTGGGTTGTGTGGTGCTAACACATGCACTTGTATAACCCTCCTCAGAACCCACTACTGCAGAAGGGCTCCCTGTTTCAATCAGATGTTTGTATGTGAGCAATAAGAGGTTGTGCTAGTAGTTTTGGGTCTGAAGTGCCCTTACAAAACTCAGAATGCAGCTTTTTTGAAAATCACGCAGATTTTTTGTTGTAGTTACATTAATGTGCAATAGAAATGTAATTATAAACACATTCTCTAAACCTGTAGTTTGGGGGGCTCCTGAGTGGCGCATCTGGTAAAGGCTCTCCAAGTGGAGCACAGGGTGTGCCCCATGGCCTGGAGGTTGCCAGTTCAAATCCAGGCCAACCATAGACACAAGCTCCCAGGGGGCAGTGCACAATTGGCCAAGTGCCATCAGGGGGGAGGCTCAGCTCATTGCACACAAGTGACACCTGTAGTCTAGCCAGGCACCTGCAGGCTTGCCTGTAAGCTGCCCAGAGCTGTGTTGTCCTCCGACACTGTAGCTCCAACTGGATGCACAGTGAGTCTGCATTGTGAAAAAAAGTGGTCAGTTGATGGCTCACACTTTAGAGTCAAGTCAGCATAGCAGTGAGCTGAGCCTAAAAAATATTTGGATATGGCAAATTGGGAGAAAATAATAAAGTAAAACTAATGGGATGCAATTTTATTCATAATACAAGCCAGCCTTAAAACAACAGAGGGTGAAACCCAACTGCCCCAGTCTGGCCCATTAGCTCTATGTTTTGTCCTTGCTGCTCACAAGCTGTGAATCACACAAGTGACACCCATGCTATGAGTGAAGAAGTGGCTTCTGAATGATTGTTACGCAGATGTTTGAACTCAGTCATTAAGTACAAGTGTACTTTGAAGTGTAATAAATTCTTTAAAGATTGTATATCCTATTTATTGTAAGTATGTGCATACAGCCTGATGTTTATTTCAGATCTAAAGTGAATCCAGTCCAATCAGGGTTAGCTTGATTATGTGTGTTTTAGACCTGTGCATGGGACTCTACCTCCTGAATAAAGATTTTGTTTTAACATTTTTATTTTAGAATCTATGAATTAGTTGGAACTGAAACATTTGATGTCAAATTATTATTGGTTGTTTATTGTGCTAACAAAACTAAAAACTGCTGTAAATGTGAATTCTATAGTTCTGTTTGTTTTTTTTGTTTTTTTTTAGGTTAAATCATTTTGTGTCATGCTGGTGTTCATGTCCCTCCTTTATGAAAATGCATTGCTTAGCCTTCGTTCTAAGTTTGCCAAATACACAGCAGTATCTATTGGGTATTACCTATGATTGTATTTTTGTTTGGAAGTGGTCCGCCTGACATATCATTAGGACTGGAGACTGATTTAGGTGCATGATGTCTCCATTTAATTTTTATTTCAACTGGTAGATCCATTCCATGAACAATGTTCAGAAAACAATTAACATTTTAAACTTGCAATAAAAAAATCTTTTTCTTCTAAAGGTTGCAACTTTTTTTGGAAAGCATTCTAAAAAGCTTAGCATTTTTTTTTTTTAAATATATACATTTTAGTGTGCCCAATTATTTGACCCCTGATTTTTCTCCCCACTTTAGAATGTCCAATTATTTTTTCCCCTCAACGCAGCAATTCCCCACACAGCTCTGGAGACCTGAAGGCACAGTGAGCGTTCTCTGATCCCACGACCAAGCCAGCTTCCTCTTCTGCACCCAAGAACTCAAGAGTGGATGTCAGCGAGCTACCAGCCTCTGGAGAACAAAGGCCAGCCCTGCAGGTGTCCGTCTGAGACTGCTAGGCACCTGGCCAGTAGGGTCCACTGTAGCACATTGAGGAGAAACAGCCCTTTCTGGTTTTGCCTCCTCCATGGGAGCTACAGGGCCAATGCATCTGTTATTAAACTATATTCCTGAATGTGAGTCTGACCCAATACGAGAATTCAACATGCATTAAAGACCCATCACATTGGTTAACTACACTATGATTGGAAATAAATAAATATGACAATGTAAATGGTCAGTGAGGCTGATTTAAGCCCAGAAAGCAGGACAGGCTAGAAAATTGCCCAGGCCAACTAAAGGGGCTGTAGCCAATTTATTAGGAACTACTGGGATAGACATTGAGTCAATGTTATACAGATTAACTGAAGCGTGTTACTTGTCACTTCAATTATTGTGAAGTAAACAAGGCTTAGATCAGCAACTGTCCCAATAATGAATGGGGAAATAGAGTATTATTTGATCTGTGTGTGGTCAGAATCAACCAGGGACCACATCTGCAGAAGGCTGTGACGCTTGAAATGTTTCAGGCAATAATGCACACTAATCCAGATGATGAAGCAAGTTAAGTGAACAGGCTTTATGAACCACAACAGTGTGCAAGAAGTACTGAGGAGGTGGCTGCTTTCCAATAAAACACCCACCCTTGTAACAGACAACCTTCTCAACCAAGTCTGATTTAAACACTTAACTGATTTACAAGCGTTAAATAAATAAAAACTGAATGGAAACAATCCAGTTGAACCTGTCAGGTGTTACGAGTGCATCTGTGGGTGACCCTAGCACAGGCTCCTCTGCTGGGCTGCAGATCTGCCCAGGCACAAGTCCGTCGACACAGTAGGCTTTCTGTGATGTGATGACTGTCATTAGGACATTTTTTCACATGAGGAATTGAGATGATCAGATTCTGAGGATATATGGAGGTGCCTGCCTGTCTTCATATACATTTAAATGTACTGCATGTCACAGTTACATGTATATCTTTCTCTTATCCAGTTGCGAGGGAGCTTGATTATGATATTCTTAAGTTATGAGTTTCAGAATCCGGGGATATAAGGAGGTGCCTGTACATATGAATGAAATTATATTGAAATACAATCCAGCACATTTCTGATTTCCAAGCTGTTGCTCATCACTTCTGAATGTACCCATACATAAGCATGGGATGGAAGGGATACAGCACAGATTAGCTATCATGCTGATGCAGACCTACATTTTCCAGCTTGTAAAATAATGTGCGTAACTTTGGTCTCCAATGAAATGATATTTTAAAACCTGAGCAGAAGACCTTGCAGGACAAAACAGGAAACGTTGTTGAGGTTCTTCTCCCATTAAAGAATCTCTGCAATCCTTTTAGCAGAGACTTCAAAACCCTGTTTACTCACGGCATGGTAAAGACTTAACACAACTCTTAGGAAGAAGAGCAGGGTATTAAATGCGATGTGTTGGCGTAGTACCTGTATAGCTCAATAAAACCAATTTATCTTTTCCTCCAGTTTCTTCAGGTAACCAGTTTGAGAATAAAAGCTGGTTAAACACGTTTCGGTAATACTTTACATTGTGGCTCTAATTACTGTGTATTTACGTGTTAGTTACTTCATACGTACATGTGCACTTGCACATAATTACAATGTCCTTAATGGGTAAATTATTTTGCTTGATATAACCCTATTCCTAGCCCATACTCTAAACCCTTTTCTGATACATTTTTGCATTTGCATATATTGTGCAAAAAAGTGTACATTACGTATATTGTAACTGCATAATAGCATTGCAATTGTGTAAGGACATATGTGTTTACCAAGTAATTACAGTACTATGTACAGCCACAGTAATTAGAGACACTTCATGTAAAGTGTTACCTAAGTTTTAATCATACCCAGGTAAGCAAGAGTTTAGTTATACACTATGGAAGCAATTGTGACAGACTGTACACCCCCATTAACTAAACCTGGGCAGCCAAAGGGAATAGCAAGCTTAAAGGGCTACACTTATAATAAGGATGGTGATGATTATATATAGTTGTTCACTGCACTCTTGATGTGACAGAAATTATACTTTTTGATCTTGGGCCATGTTAGTGCAAAGATTGCACAAGGAACCACTTTCAACGCAAGTGGAGGGAGGCAGTGATCACATATTACATGTGAACTTCTATTACTCTTCAAAAACTAATAAACGCACTTCAATACATCAATGGAATAACAGACACTGTTCCATCACACAGACACTTAATCAGTAGCTGCTTAATGATACAGTCCGATTTCTTAGAAATCCATTTCTCTGGTGGCTTTTTGAACTTGTCTAAAGTGCCAGTAGTGGCTTTAAAGCTGACTAATGAGTTCCACAGTATTTTATTAATTCTGCCCCTGGGAAAACTGAGGGAATATTGACTAATTCCTCCTATTTAGTAGTATCATTTTCTACTAGGAATACTGTTAAGTCAGTAAGCTATTACTTTGTACTCCTTGGCTACTGATGATTAAGTGTCAGATGTCTAATTGGATTACGCGGATTAAATGCATATAAAAGCATGTTAATCAGTGCTACCAGTGAAGCCAGTTGAAACATTTCATTTAAGATCTTCAGACATGCCAAACAAACCACAACACCAATAAGACAGAAATATATTAACATCGTTTAGAATATCATGAAAGATGACTATACTGTTAGGAAACCAGGGTGAACACCCTTTTACATCTAATTTCTAAAGACTTCCTGTGCTCGTGCTCATTCAAACAAGTAATAGTGTTACGTTTTAGTATACTTATGGACTGGAAGTGTTTTCAAATGAAAAGCTAGACAACATTTTGAAGTAATACATACATACATATAGTATACATTACATTATATATATATAATATATATATATATATATATATATATATTATATATATATATATATATATATATATATATATATATATATATATATATATCTATATATATATATATTATATATATATTATATATATATATATATATATATATATATATATATATATATATATATATATATATATATATATATATATATATATATATATATATATATATTATATATATATAAAAAAAATATGACTTAGGAAAAACATAAAAACAGACAGAGTAATTGGTGAGCAGATGGTGAGGTATTTCCATATATCACCACCATACTCCAAAAATGGCATCGCCACATGCTGTACAAGTGTCTGGCCTTCACAGAGACAATTACAGCAGCCTACGCAAGCTCCTTAATAGCTGCTTATTGTCTGGAATGTGTCTATATTAATAATTCCGAGTGTGGGTCAAGTCCTTCAGCTATTTTAATATCAATAGTGAGCTTTGTATTTCTAGTCAGCAGTGTGTTGTGCCATTATACTTAGAGTTCTACTTGGAGTTCTCCCTGACGAGATCTATTAATGAAATTAAACAGGGAAGCAAAATAATTTTTTCATTCAGAAGAAATTGTTGTCAATCACATTAAGCTACTTAAAAAGCAGTAGCTTTGATTATTAGCATACAGGGCATAACCAGGGTAACAACCTCTACTCAGTTATTAGCTGGGCTAAATCCAAATTCCTCATAAAACGAGTTTACCTGTTCAACTAGACATGCCTCACCTGTGTTCACATTTCTACAAGTTGTTTTCTGATGCCTTGGTTTTTAGTAATAGGGAAGGCTCTGATTTAGAATTATACTGTCAACAAAATGCTGTTATACACAAGTGGCATTATCCTTCTTTAAACAGGTCATACAACAAAAGCATACATAAGTAGCATGCCTTTATACCATTAGTCTAGAAGAGTTTGCCAGTCGTTTATGACAATGTTGTACATGAAACGCATGTAAAGCAGTGTTGCTGTCTTCTGTTGGTCCTTTTCTGTCTGTTAATGATCTTTGAGTTGTTTAAAGCCCTCAACCTGATGATTTCTGCAGTTTATTTATCTGCAAGTTAAGGACAAGGACACTAGCATGTTAAAAGCAATGCAATATTAATAGATACTGTAACCAATAGCTTTTATATAGATAGAGACACCTTTCTGATTGTCACAGCACTCTTTTAGACTATGTTAGCAGTTTAATTCTAACTAAGGCTTATGATCCTTTAAGCCTTACACAGAAGGGTAGAGATTTCAGTTATGACATAGAATGAAATGGCTTTCTTGCTCTTTAGCACCTCAAGGCAGATTTAGGCCCACTCCAACACATGGATACTTGAGCTGCAATTAACTTACATCTTCAACGTGCTACTAATTGTTTTAAGAGGGGGGGGGATGTCAAAATCCAATGGGCACCTAGTCAAAAACAATGCAAGCACGGACAGGTCATAATGCAGTATTAGAAACACAACTCAATAATCTCAATTCCAGTAAGGCACAGTTACAGAGGTGCTCGGCTCCAAATACTCTCCATTGTGCTGCAGAACCCAATACACAGCTTTACTGCGCAATCCAGTGGCTTCTATTTTCCTGTAAAGACAACCAGCACCAAAATATCTCAGCAATGTCAGGATACCGGCATGCCTTTAGTGAGTAAGAATAGCCCACAATGGGGGACAGGTCTCCTGGTTTCCATGATCTTGCTGCAGTTGTCACGGCTTCAGGGCTAGACTTAGAGGTAAGAAGAGCATCTCAACACTCTGGGCTCTGCAAACGAGTGGGGATAGTTTGGGTTCCATATAGCCCTCATACAGCATTGATGTTACCTTGACAGAAGGACAGGTTTTTTTTGTTTGTTTGTTTGTTTTTGTTCTGGCTCTGTCCCTGTAATTTCAATGTCATTTTTCTCTTGGACTGATTGTCTTTTGACCTGACAATTCCAGCTCTGGTCTTGGGTCTCTCTGCTGCTCTCTGCTGGTTACTAACATGGGTCGCTGGAACACTGTGGATTTACTCTTCATCTCTCTCAACTGCAATGTCACAGTAGTAGGTATGTATACTGTATTTGTAGATGAACCTGGAGTTGTAGCACTGTTTTAACCCTTTACTGCCCAGGTTATGTTCCCATACCTATTATTTTCAATGTCAAATATTAGACACAGGGCAGCAACGAGTTAAGAGAAGAAAAATAAGAAACACAGTATAGGTTTACTGTTAGTTAGATCTATGATTAATAATTATCAATAGTTTTGTTAGGATGGATATAGAAGCAAATTTCTGACTAACAGCAACACCTATAAAACAAACAAACAAAAAAATCGATGTTTTCTATCCTTCAGTCGTATGGTTACCTTGGTCTTTAAAAAGAGTCGATTCTGAGATAACCCGTAACTAAGGATGTTATCACGGAGGCCATAGTGGTCACGGAAATCGTGAATTTGAACAAAAGCCCGTGGATTCTTGCGAAATGAATGTAAAAACACTTTTGGTTAGGCACTGCCTTTATTCCCTTTAAAATGCAGTATATCATACGCTGAAAATACAAACAAGCCTGTAAGTTGTTTGGTTTACGTGTAGCTGTGAGGGTCTGCGAGTGAGATTTGTATTTTGTAGCTGAGCGAGCATGTAAAAGAACACAGATCGCATGCTGCTGTAAACTTGCTAATTTATTTATTTTAAACAAAAAAGTGGACTTGCATCTTCAAAATGTAGGGTACCCAAATAGTCTGTTGAAAATACTCATTTTCTGTAAAACTAAACATTGCTAATCAAAATACTTCAGACAGCCGCTGAACTTTTTTTTTTTAAATTTCCTGGAAACTGTAACTAAAATGCGAGGTTTATCTGTTTTGCAGTCTTTTTTTCTGATCTTTGTGATGCTGTGCTTCTTGGACACGGTGCCTGCCTGTGTGATTTGACTTTAAGTCTTTTTTTTTGTTTTAAAAGGGGCAGTGCTCTGAATGCTACTCAGAAACAGATTTAAACGTTTCGTTCTTATTATTGAAGAATATTTATATACAGTACTATTTAACATTGGGGTGGTGAGAGCGCTACGGGGGTGCAATCAATAGCGCCCAATACATTTGGAAAGCCAGACACTTCGTTAAAGGCCACTTTTATATCATGGAGAGCATCTGTCTGTCTGGGATAAGATATAATTCCCGGCGCGTTTCAACCGGGCATTCAGTACCTGCTGTAAACACCAGGGAAAGGTGGGTTGGAATATCCATCCAATTTCTGACAGTTGTGTGAAACGACCGAGATGCTAAATAATGCAGTGTGCACAACAATTTCACTAGACCTGGCACTGCATGACTCCTATCTGTAAGTGGCTGCAGATCAGATTTAATCTCCTCATATGCTAGTATGAGCTCTGTGCTCAATCTGTATCTAGTTATTACCTCCTCCTCCTCACACAGCCCTAGTAACGTCTGCCTGGTCCATTATCCTCTCTCCCTGACTCTCGCTCTCCTGTGCAGCTCTTCTGCTCTCATTTGCGCTCTTCTCCTGGTTCTGTGATACCGCCTGGTTTCAATAAGCGGTACATTCAACACACACTGAGGCACCTAGTAAAGGTAGCACCCTTAAGTGAATATGGTTTGCATACGAAATACCTCCCTTGTGGTATTTTGTGACGTGAGTTGCATACATTTGCACACATTAACATTATTCATTATATTTAAATGACTCGAACACTGCTTTTTCCACACGCTTTTTTCCACGGCTAGGTTGCCTGCCACTGGTTACTGAACACAGCAGGTATACAATGCACGCAGTGAAGGGGGCTTACTGCCTGCAAAACACCTTACCGCTGTTTAGTGAATGAAGCCCAAAATGCGCTAATCCTCTCTGGAAACTGTATCCCTAATTAAATACAGCATACATCTGCAGTACTGGAATGTAAAATCAAATGAAGCAGCAAACGGATGAGTTAGTTTCTATAAAACATTGTTAGGTTAAAGCTTGAGTCTTATTATTATTTATTTCATTCCAGGAAAAATCTGGCTAACCCTGATGATCATGCTCAGGATCCTCATTCTGCTTTTTGCTGGTTATCCCCTCTACCATGACGAACAAGAGCGATTTATCTGCAATACCATACAGCCCGGGTGTGCCAATGTGTGCTACGACGTGTTTGCTCCTGTGTCCCACTTCAGGTTTTGGCTTGTTCAGATAGTCATCCTCTGCCTGCCACATGTTATATTTATTGTCTACGTGATTCACAAAGTATCCACAGGCCTCTCCTTGGAGAACAATTTATCCAGCAAACTTAAAACCCTATCCCTTCATAAAATACACCAAGAAACAGTCAGGAAGGCTTCACTGACTAAAACAGCATTGGAGGTAGAGAGAGGAAAAATACCCAGTTTCCCAGGAGCTTACGTTTTTCAGCTGCTGCTGCGGATCCTTTTTGAAGCTGGGTTTGGGGCTGGGCAATATTATCTCTTTGGGTTTTTCATCCCAAAGAGATACTTGTGCTACGAGTCTCCTTGCACCAGCATGGTGGATTGCTACATCTCCAGACCCACAGAGAAAACCATGCTGATCAATTTCATGTTCGGGGTCAGCGCCATCTCCTTCCTGCTGAATATCGCAGATCTGATCTGCGTGATCAAGAGGTCTATGAGGCAGAGCCGGAAGAATAAACTGCTGATGGAAAGGATGTATGAGGAAGAGCAGTACTACCTGACTCCTCCGAACAGGAATGTAGACTCGCAGCTGGAAATGACAGAGGGCTACACAGCTCCCAATGCTCTGAACAAAAGGAGGGGGAGCGACTTGAGTGCAGACTGTGCCGCCTCCATTCAGCTGGATGAAGGGGTGAAGAACTTGGCTGAACATTCTGAGGTTCTGTCATCCCATGTGGCCAACGCAAACCACAACAATGCCTGCACACAAGCACAGGAGGAACCTTTAGAACCGGAAGGAAGCAAGACTGCAATTTGCTTGACTGAATCCAAGCTGGCACCTGGAATGCCAGGGAGGTACAGCAGACATGGCCGTCTCAGACCACAACCCTCCAGGTTAAGGGAGAATGTCCAGGCAGGGGAGGCAGATTCCACATCCACTGTCCATACCAGGAGGACAGGCCGGTACACGCTGGTGGAAATGAGCTCCTCGGGTGGACAGTCAAGCTGCAGTGAAGTGCGGGAGAAGAGATCAGAATGGGTGTGAAATGAACAGGGATCTGCTTGCATTATTAACATACACAGTAATCTGGTTTTCTTTGTAGTGGTGGATTTACATTGTTTACTTTGTTTAAAAGAAAAATATGCAATCACAAGTTGATTTTAGGAAATTTGAAATAAAACTCAAGTATAGAGGCTGGAACCAAACCCCAGAAACTGACCGCTCGCCCAGTTGGGGAGGATAAAACATTTGAAACAGCTGCTATGGGCCTGTAGGCCTGTAGTCTGTCATCTGTCCTTCACTCTGTAAATTAGTATGTGTTTGTGAAGGGCTTACCGATACTAAACAAAAAGTCTCACTCACTTTATTACATTTTTCCATATTGACCTGCTTTACCAAACTTTGCAATTCAGTACATGAATTAAGCTATTAAGTTTCCTGCAGATACTAATAAAAAAAAGTTTCACTTGTTTTTTTATTTCACTGATCTTCCTCTAATCGCTGAATTTTAATTTATTTCGATGTTGGCAGGCTGATACCTATTGATCCCGAGGAGGGACACGTGCATGTACAACAAAAGGTAAAGTTTCAGAATTCTGAGTCCCACCAGGGTCAGGGGCAGGCATGTGACATATCTATAAAAAGACTGAAACGCAGATGGTGTGTGGAGTAAATAAATGAAGTGGAGAGCAAAGCTTGTTGAAAGCAGTTCTGTATCCCCTTACCAAATGATAGGCAGTGGCGCTGCAATGGCAATTGTCCCTCACTATAGACCAAGGGTAGCTGCAATGTTACGAGCTTACAGTACAACAGTGTTACAATGATGCTACAGTACAACAGTGTTACAACGATGCTACATGTATTCTATTACTGCGTTCAATATATTTAATACTTTCAGGACCGCATGCTCAAGCAGGTTAAATGCAAACATTGGGAAAGGAATATTTATCATATTTCTCCTGTTGGGTACAATACAATGGACTGAGATCATCCCACTTCTGTAAATGCAAACAATACATTGTTGTCAGGAGTTCAAAAAGCAGTCTTCCGCTCCTAAAATGAAGACAACTGTAGATGATGCCATTCCGCAGTCATTTTCTGACCAGAGAATAAATTGCTCAAATTTGTATTTATTTTTGTTTTTATAATTTACTGTGCCCAATTATTTTACCCCTGCTTTCCTTCCCAATTTGGAATGCCCAGTAGTTTTTTTCCCCCCCATCACCACAGCAATTCCCCACAGAGCTCAGGATACATGAAGGTTCAATGGGTGTCCTCCAATCCCACGACCAAGCTAGCTTCCCTCTTTTACACCCAGGAACTCGAGAGCGGATGTCGGCGAGATACCACCCTCTGGAGGACAAAGGCCAGCCCTGCAGGCATCTGCCTGAGCTCATTGGACGCCTGGCCAGTCAGGTTCGCTGTAGAGAGGAGGAGAAATGCTCCCTCCACATTCCCCAGTGAAGACCGCTGACTTAACACAGCCAGGATGTGAACCCACGCCTCCCTGACCATGAAAATTGCTCAGAATTTAAGGTCAAACCTACTTATTGCTAATTGAAGTTTGACATTCTGTGGAGGCATTTTACCCTAATTATAAATATACACTACATACATACATATACACTACATATACACTGTGCTCTCAGCTCCCAGCCATATCTGTATCTAACCTATTTCTGTTTGATCTGTAGCACATCCCATGATATTAGAACAACGAGATCAAACAGCACAGATCTCTCTTTGGGAGTCAATGTAAAAGAGGAACACCAGCAGTGTTACCTCAAATTTGTATTTATTTTCTTAAGAAGACTAGCTGTGTGGCATTTATGGCCCGTTTTACCTCTTTGAGCCTTAGATCCCAGACTCCTGTTCAACCACAGTACACTGGTTCAGTTCTATATGAGTTTACTTCCTTGATAACCAATGTAAAATACAAGGAACAGAACATCAGCCAATATCAAGTCTACACAAGACTAACTATGGCGTATTATTTTATATTCCACTTATTTATGCCCCAGTGTAATTTTGTATTATCAATGTATATTTACCGCCCTCTGCTGATTCTGGGTTGAATTACACTACATGCAATTTCTTAGGCAGGTAGGGAAAAATATATCCTTTAGTAAATTGCATACTTTTTTTTTTTTTTTTTTTTTTTTTTTTAACTACTAGTATCTTTGAAATACGTACATTAAAAATGTTATTTTTACTTCACACAGACGCACATATTCATACTTGATCATTTTATACAATTGCTAATTGTATCTCGTACTCACTATCATTTTTAATGTTTATACTAAAATATGACGCATAACTCACCAGTATCCTCTCCTTTTTAAACCCGTTTCGCACTTCTACACTCCTAGTGCAGCTGCAGAGTAATATTGTACACAATGGGTTGCAGCTCAGGAAAAAACATAAGAATATCTGATAATACAGACACAATGTCCAGATTGTGTTTGTTCACTGGCAAATACCACTGGAACAGATACTCTACTGAGAATATCATGGTAATTGACTATCTAATATGTATGTTTAACAAGGGAAAACTGTCTGCAAGAATGTGTCTCTGGATATGATGCCTTAACGACTGACTTCAAGGTAAAATAAACTTAAGAAAACAATACATTAATATTATTACACAGTATTGTACTAATGGCAGTACAGCTGAACACCGTGGCGCCCTCTAGTGGACTCAGCAAGGTGTGTCCGGCACACATAACCTGTTTACATTTGTTTTCAATCAGTTTGAGTCAGACTGCACGAGGGCTGGCCACCCCTGCTGTACCCGTTTCAGAGACCGTAAGGATGGGTCCGTTTAACCATTTAAATACCAAATTAATTGGTCTTTGAAAAAAATCAGAACACAAGCTGTATGTGTAATTTGATACATTACATTTAGACTTAACTTTCAGTTAACACAATGTTATCTTTAATTATAGGAATATAGTTAGATACAATTTAAATAACAGGGCACTTCATGGGTTACGACGAGACTTGCTCTAAAATTGATGCAATAGTTGACATGATTCTTTTTAGGGAACCAAGTTTTAATTGCTTTATTGTTACTACCTAAGTTTATCCTCCAAAAACAAACAACCAAAAAACAAAATAAACAAAAAAACAGGATGGTTTCAATAAAATAATGAATCAGTGTGGGAAAACGAGTCCCGATTAAATTAATTGAGGTTGGCAATATCCCCATCTTCACCGGACTCCTGAACTGTACAGTTAGCAGCAATATCCCCATCTTCACCGGACTCCTGAACTGTACAGTTAGCAGCAATATCCCCATCTTCACCGGACTCCTGAACTGTACAGTTAGCAGTAATATCCCTATCTTCACCGGACTCCTGAACTGTGCAGTTAGCAGACTGGAGTCACGTCTTAGACATGAAATAATTAACTTCATACCATAAACATATTACACATTATTAACTGAAGGAGCGTTAACGTCATGTACATCGGCCCTTCAAAGGAGTTACAAATCCACCCATTCAAAAACACACATCATAGATCTAACACTATTAAACAAAACATTATAATTACGTCTGTACCCTGTGTAATACACATCAAATGGAGAAGTGAAATGTGTGCAAAGAAAACCATCTGTTTGTAGATGTTATTCCTTAAAGTATATTTGTATATAACCTAAATCCAATCGTGTTTGTTCAATGACGTTTAATAAGGTGAAAACATGAAAGCTTAAAGTAAGCTACGCTTATTTCTGTGCTCGCCTACAGTATTCCGTTCCACAGTGCAGTGTATACACGGGGGTGTGGCAAGCAAGACGATCAGTTATAACACTGTGTAACAATTTTTTGTTACTTACTGGTTAGTAAGTGCTATTTCCTAATTGCTTATGCCTCAAAAGTATAGAAAATGGCTATTATTCCCCACAAACTTTGCTTTTGTGACCAGGACAGTGATATTTCAACATATCACTATTTCCAATGGGAAAACAGGCACATGCGTGTCTTTTCGTTCACATAAAGTCAGAAAAAAACAACATATGAATCCAAATTAACATGTATTTATACTAAAGTAATACAAAAATGACTACAAAAGATTTAGAAGCAAGTAGTTTTTCGAGATTTACGATTATACGGTATTTAATCACTGCACTAGTGTAATCAGCCTCCTGTGTGTTAATTAATAGCCATGAATGATTCAGTCTGTACCTAGACTAGATTCATCTACACTAGAGCTTGAATACTTTTACATCAGTTAATTGGAACAATATATATATAGTATATATATATATATATATATATATATATATATATATATATATATATATATATATATATATATATATATATATATATATATATATATATAAAAAACAAACAAACAAACAGACCGTTTCATAACTTTCTCTAGTTGCACAGTGGCGCATATACGGGATGAACCAGTACACTGTTCCTTAAATATCCTGCTTCGGAAAAAGTCTGTCGATGTGGAGGAGTCGAGAAAACAGACACACAGAACAGGAAATGGCTTCTGATGGATTGAGTTATATCGGCTTGTACAGAACAGACGGCGTCTTTCTGCATTTCAAGATTAGAATCTACAACATCACTGACAGACAGAGTTTGAGCCTATTTTGATTATAATACACATTTTGAAAAACCCGAACAATTAGGGAACATGTGTCAAACTTGTATCCATGTATAAATGCGGATTGCAAGACGAACGGAAGACTGTGTAGGTTACAATGTGTAGGATACAATGTATACTGTATATGTTACAATGTATAGGTTACAATGTATACTGTATAGGTTACACTGTGTAGGTTACAATGTGTAGGTTAAAATATATACTGAAAGTAATCTGGCATGTGGCATGCATGTTTAAACAGGTGAAGAAAGAGCGGTGTTATAAAAACGTCATAATAACGATCGAGTTGAAATATTGTAATGGCAATCCTCATTCGTACAGTACCTAGCACACACGACATATTGCAATTGTTTTTATTATCGTTAATAAAACATGACCCCTGTGCATGTTGTATTTGTCATGAAAAGTTCAACTACGATTTAGTGAATACATAGCTGTTGCAAGTTTCTTCACAGACGGGCCTTTTGTTTAACTACAACACTCGAGTTAATACAATTACTACATGACATGTAAAGCACAATGTTATGTGTTGCCTTGAACTCGCAACTGAACTGACAAACACCTCACATTTCACGCAATACCCTACTGTTACACCTACTGTGTACTAAGCGCGTTAATTCATAACTTCACCACAAGCTGGCAGCAATGCATTGCGCTTGTAATACAGAGTGGTTAAGTTAATATTATTTGCTTATTTAGCAGACTCCTTTTATCCAAAACGACTTAGAGACTAAAATGTGTTAACTATGCATCAGCTACAGAGTCTCTTACAACAACCTCTCACCCGAAAGACGAGCACAAAGAGGTTCAGTGACTCGCTCAGGGTCACACAGCTATTCAGTGCATGAGCCGGGATTTGAACCCGGGACCTCCTGTACAGGCCCTTTCTTTAACATGTTATTGTCTACAGCCTTCCTACCCTCAGCCTTCATCCGTACCTTTTATTATGGCCTTGGACTGAAATACACCCAATGAAATGTAGCAAAAATGCAAAACAAAAGCAAATTAAACTAGAACAAAGCGAATGATGCAATGCCTGAAAGAGGGCACACCACTGCATCCATGTTAAGAGTGTTAAGAGTGCGTCTGGTCTGGGTGTGGACGGGGGGTTTGAATGTAAGGTAATGATTTAATCAAGTGAGTGAGTTAATTGCTTTGGAAAAGCCTATATAGTTTGTCTGTAATAACAGGGAATGCTAATTTAATATGATTGAGTAGATTATATGCACTAGACCACATATATTGTTGTGCGTCAGTTACAGGAAATTTAAATTAAATGAATTACCCACAGTACTTCGGATGAGGCGAAAAATTGATAAACGCGTCTGCTAAATAATAATAATAATAATAATAATAATAATAATAATAATAATGCACACGTTGCTCTACCCACAAAAAGCAACTTGTAATCTTGAAATTTAGACAGAAAGCGTTTTAAGCAAGTCACAAAGAAAAGGTCCGGTCTCACCGAAGTGTTTGTTTGAGTAAAGCCATCTACATACACGGATTTGTTGGATTGCATACGTTCAGTAGGCCTGGTACGGGGATTCGTAAGGGTGACAGGAAGAACTGGGGTCCTCGTTGTTTTCTGGTGCTAATGCACAATATGTAACTTCGTTATTTTTGTGTAGCGAAAACAGATCCAATACTCACTGATGTCTTGCATGAGCTCCAATACAGTTTCACAAATGATTCTACTAAATAACAGCGCACCAAACGCGTTAATATCGTCAATATCATTTAGAATGTGATATTTTTACATTTTGGGCAAAACTAGACAAAGAAACAGGAATTATTATTGACAATAATATGGATAAAACAGTTATTCGTTGGGCAACAGAATTAGTAGTAATAAAACGTGTAGACAGCCCCGCGAAGAGCGATACAGTGAAGGTATACAAAAAAGCTTTGGACGATGATAGCATAGCTCAAGGTAAGCACGCCAGCTGGCACGGCTTCTGGCTTCCAACACTAATAGTCGAATTCAATACAAACTCACCGTTCCACTGTTGATACACACAGTCCCAATCTGTAGAACAAAATAGATAAAGACACTACGAATGCATGCGTTTCATTTTAAAAGCAATAACAGCCGATGCTGGATTACTTGGGTCAAATATAAAATAAAAAAAATATATATAACAAAACATTTTTTCCCAAAGCAAACTTTGTAGCATTTTATTTATTTATTTTTGGCCATTGTCTTATGCTACATGTATCGCTAAATCATCAGTGCTCTTGCATTTAATTGTGTTTCCTTTATCTATCTGTACGTGTCAATGTACTACATTACTGCCATACCACAAGCAAATAACAAGTGAGGCAATTACAAAAGCATGTGTGAAACTTTTTTTTTTTTTTTTTTTAACTTTTAATAGTCATTGCACAGGTTGGGCTATGAACGAGCAATATGTTTTAAATCGTTCGCTGGACTATGCAGTTAATTGCCTCTTGACATGCCACACATGGTAGTGGCCCAGGGCATATTTTACCGCCATTTCTTTAGATAGAGTTTAAATAAGAGAATACTACTACGACTACTAATAAATGTGGATAATAATGCGCTTGATCCGATACTAATTGACTATTGCGGGTTTACTTTGAAAACAAGAGAAAAAAAAAACAAAAAAAGTGTACTATAGTTATTCATGAGTTTAATTAGGAGCAGAAAAAGAAGACAGCTTTGTGAATGCAGTTGTCTTATTATATAAAAGCCCTTTAAACGGGGGTTATGTGCGCAGACCACCTGTAGGGCATTCACTGCCAGTTCAACAATGCTCCAGCCCATGCCTCAGTGCCTGCAGGCTGACCAACAATACCTAGAAAGCTGTTCAAAAGGCTGGTCTCTCGTTTCCCTCGTGTTCACTATACTGTTACAAGTATGTCTTCTACACAACCTGGCGTCCCCCGCCATGCCCCTTCAATTCAACGGCTCCCCAAAGCTCCGTGGTGGCCAATCGGGCAAAGAAGAGAAACTGGGCGCTTGGAAATAAATAAAAAAAAAACGTGATGTGAATTCTTTTTTTTTCAAAACGCAAGATCAAAGATGTTCAGATGAAAAGACCCCGCTCCCTTCAGATTGTATTGATTTAGCCCTCGTTTAAAAAGAGCGTACTGAGCGATTGGGCAAGCAGGTAAAAGGTTCAGCAATTATTAAGGTCATTCTCCCATTTCAAACACCCCCCCCCCCCCTCTGATACACTAGACCAGCTCGACAGCCAAACAATACTTTCTGTATACACGTTAAAAAAGACATCTGTTTCAACAGCTAGTTTAAACCATAGCGCACCACAGAACAGCCCCACTGAGACCATCCTCAATGCTGCATTTAGATAATAATGATTTTACTGACGTGATGTGTTACAGGTAAAAAGCAGAACCAGAAAAGTATTAATTTATCAAAAGTTGTTTTTTTAATGTCAAAATAGAAAGTCAAATTTTGCTATCACACGGTGACAGCTACATTTTATACAGAATTTACACTACTTTTTATAACTTTGGATATATACACAATTTACAAGTTTGTACATAATACAAATCATTATATAAATACTTTTGCGAGAAAACCCGTATAATATCTGGGTACTAAGACTTCAAGGCTTATTTTAAAACCAGCTTTGACACATGATTGCAGTCAATTACGCCTTTTTGGCACTATGTTTATCTTAAACAATACACGCTCAATTGTATCCTGCTAGGACATTTATATTTAAGACAGTCTTGTCTTCAGGGCACAGACAGTGCTCTGCTCTTTCCTCTCAAGCGGTTGCCCACTGGAGGTCCTGTGCATATAAATAGAGAATCTGCAGTAATTATGCCAGGTGCATTGTTCCAACCGGCGCTTCTACTTCTGGCTAATAAAAGCTATCAGGAGTTCATTCTTGTGCTAATTAGAATAAACTAGGAGAGAATCTCTAGGCCGTTGAGTGTCCGTAGATCTTCTCAAACCTGGGATAATGGCATTTGTTTGGGGTAAGACATTGAACTCGCAGTACCCGATCTCCACGTTAGTCCCGTGCTAGCATCACTGTACAGGGAACCGCTCGTGCCTTTGCTTCCCCAGCAGCACCGCGTCGTGAAAGCTCGCCAGGACTCCAGAGTTTTCCCCGACCATATCCACACTCCTGACGTGATGCCTACCAAAAGGCACATAAAGTATTTTAACATAAACACAGCGTATTCTGGCTTTTTTATGTCCTGCTCTACCAAGCAGGAACAGTTGTGGGTTGTTTCCCAACTCTGTCTGTTGTGCTGTTCGTAAAAATAGCATGCGACTACAATTGTTGCAGGCACCGTGTAAAGAACTGTAAAAATCCCAATCCGGATCATCAGCTTTTCCAGCTTGTCCGTTTTTGTGCCCCCTTGCTTGATCACGCTTCTGATCCTGAATAAAGACACGAACCCCGCCAAGAGGAACATTGTCCCAATAAATAAGTATATAACCAGAGGCGCCAACACGAAGCCTCGGAGATTGTCTAAGTTTTGGTTGCCAACGTAGCAGATCCCAGCCACCGGGTCACCGTCCACGGAACTGAGTGCCAGTACAGCGATAGATTTGATGCTCGGGATCAGCCAAGCTGCCAGGTGGAAATACTGAGAATAACTTGCTATGGCCTCGTTGCCCCATTTCATTCCCGCAGCCAAGAACCAAGTCAGGGACAGTATAACCCACCAGATGGAGCTGGCCATGCCAAAGAAGTAAACCAAGAGAAACACGACAGTGCACAGAGCTGGGCCCGTGGTCTCGTAGTGAATGTGCTCCACCTCGTACTCCCTGTTGCAGGCTACTTTTTCGTGCCCGGCGATCAGCCTCACGATGTAGCCCACAGAAACAAACATGTAGCAAGCTGACAGGAAGATGATCGGCCTCTCCGGGTATTTGAACCTTTCCATGTCGATCAAGAAAGTGGCGACAGTGGCAAAAGTGGAAACAAAACAAAGCACTGACCAAAGTCCAATCCAGAAAGCGGTGAAAGTCCTCTCTTCGTGGGTGAAGTAAGGGTTGTGGCATGGCATTGCGCAGTTCGGCATCTGACCCGTGCTGACCCTGTTGTATAGGGGGTGCCGCTCGCTGGTGATCTTTACCATAGGCGCACGGCATTGGCACCCTGGCTCACAGGGGGTAACCGGGGGTCGGTGTTTGCTGCCCGGTACTGGAGGTCGGATCCCATTTTTGTTTTTGTGCGGGCTCGATGGCTTGCCAGGGTGAACAGTCGGCTTGGGAAAGATCGGCGAAGCAGTAGTTAAATCAGTCCTATTGTAGTCCATGCACAGTGTATCTGGGTTGCCTTGCACCGGCAGCCGGTCACATCTCATTCGATCTGGCCACGCAAAGCCATACTGCCTCATTAAAGGTGCGCACCCAGCTCTGGCTCTCTCGCAGACGCTCCTGCAAGGTGGCAGTGGTTTCTTATAGTCCTCCAGGCAGATCGGCGTGTACATGCTGCAGAGGAAGAACTTCAGGTCCGGAGAGCACTGGATCTCGACCAGAGGCCAGAACTGGTGTACCTCCAAGCCAGCTTCATCCTGCGTGTCGTGGTTAAACTGGTTCGGCATGTAGGTGTAGTTGTAGCCGATTCCTTTGCACAAAGGCACGGATACCTCCTGGCAGGTCAGTTCCTTTGCTGTAGCGCAGCTCGATCGCTGCAGAAGAGCAAGCGCTAGAAGCAGGTAAATCTCCAACAGGTAGCACTCCATCCTTCACAGTTCGGTGTTTTTTTCAGTGTATTCTTCAGTTGCTGAAACAACGAAGCAGCAGTCCAGCCAACTTCTTGCTGCCCTCAGAACAAACCCAGTCCAATCAGATCTTAAAGAGGCGACTCATCTCGCTTCATTGCTTTGACACAGAGTTGCAACCAATTTGCAAACCGTGTATACTTGAGGAGGAGCAGCAAAAAAAAAAAAAAAAAAAAAAAAAAAAAAAATAATAATAATAATAATAGCCCCCAGGCGTGCAGTCAAAATGGCTGAGGAAATTAAGAGACTCGAAACACTGGTTACTTTTCCTTTTTCAAATTGTCAGTTCAATACAACTGGGGTTCCGTTACACTGGCTCCTGTCACTCCGTATGTTTGGTCTGAAAATGAAGGCGAAGTTTCAAGTTGTTAGTCGATTCGTTTATAACACAGCTCCGGGATTCACAGTTCAACTCAATGCTAGTGCTGCTGACTGCTCTGGCTCGGAGTGATGCTTTCCATATTTATACACCAGGCAGTGCAGTCACTCCCCCAGTGCCGATGGTCTAATCACCGAACTGCAGGGGCGGAGTGCAGGGAGAAGCCAATCAAGGTCTCTTAAGGTGTTTTGCTACATTGCATTAGTTGAGTTTGTTTTGTAGTAATTTTCTAATCTTGAATTGATTGATTCCTAGAATGATTTGTTCTCTGTGATGGATGCGTCGCCACTGTCAACAAAACATAATGTGGTTAACTATGACGTACTCTGCAGATTAAATCACTGAATTTGAAAAAAAAAAGCGTGCAATATATTACTATAGGAATACTATTACTGAAAAGTCAGTACAAAGATACCACTTTTTATTAGAATTGTAAAATGTGATTTTTTATAGTTATTAAAATGGAGATGTTATGATTATTAAAAACGAAACAGTAGCCAACTGAAAAATGTATATAGTTTAATGCACATTAAGGAATGGATTGAATAATGTGTATAAAAACAGTCAATGCCTCTCCATGTTAAGACAAAATACCCTTAAACAATAGTCATAGGCTATATTATATATGCGACGCGAATTTCATAAAGTAGTGTTTTTTTACACACATACAAAACCATATGTCACAACGATATTTATTGAATTTTTGAAACCACCTTTAACTGCTGCCTGTTGGAGGGGTGGACTCTTTAGCAGGTTAACAGCGCTCGTTCGGGCGTCCCGGGGGGTTGTCTTATCCATTGAATGAAGTGTTTATTTGTTCATTGAAGTGCTGATGTTTCGATTAGCGCTTCTATGGGACTCAAGCAGGGAATGCAATTACTGTAATACCAGGAACAAGCATTTCAGTTTGTAAGAGTCATGGCACTGCAAGAAAAGTTCTCACTCTCAAAAAAATTGCTAGTTTGCAAACACCACAATTAGCATTGAATTAAGCCAAATTGAGTTCTCCCTTCAAAACGGTACGCAAACATACTTTTGTTTGTGCATACATTCCAGTAATAGTTTCTTATAAGTTTGTAAATCAAAACATTATTTTAGCGTCTATTTTAAAGTTAAACGTCTATATATATATATATATATATATATATATATATATATATATATATATATATATATATATATATATATATATATATATATATATATATATATATATATATATATATATATATATATATATATATATATATATATTTTTAAGTTTATAACATGTCACATTATCGTACGTTATAGTCCCCAGTTGCATTCGTTTAGGTAGTTGGCTATACTTTACGCAACTACACTGTAGTGTAGGCTAATTTAACAACATTATGATGTCAAATCTTGTTTACTTGTGGTTTTAAAGGCAAACCCTTTTCTGTTCTAGGAGCAGCAATAGATGAAATATGGTTAGTGTAATTAAGATGTTACAATAATACATTCTTATGGTAATTATTTAGAATTTGGTTCTGGTTCTAGTTCTTTGAGTGAAACTCATTAACAATCTTTACACTATGCATTTACAGAGGTTACATTTATTTATTTAACATGCTTAAAAGTTTTAAATTTGCATATTTTGTATTTTGCTGTAAGCAACTTTATCACATTTAATGTAAATACATCCATTCATGTAGATTTTTACCCAGGCCCAAACAAACACTGGACAAAAACCTAAGAACAGACGTCCAGTCACAGGTCCATGGACACACAAAACCAGCAGATGAAGGTCAGTTACACAGCCTGCTTCTGTGAGACCTGTGGCCCTATCAACAACTGCTCTCCCCCTGGAACTGTTAGCTGGATAGAGGATACTTGCAATTTTGCACAAGTCTAGACTTCTATGTGGAGAACTGTTGCATCTGTTGAATACTGCATTTATTTTCTGTACTAAATGAACAACGTTAACACCCAATTCTTAACAGCGAAAGCCTATTTTTGTACTTAACAAAATAGCTGGAAATCAAAGGCATTTTATTGTTACTTTACAAGTATGTTTGCTCTTACAAAAATGTAAATTGAGCAACAGCTCGGGACCATAGGTGAAAATTAAACCAACCTATTTCCTAGATTGTGTTTTCTTATTTGCTTGTGTTCTTATTCGGTGTGCGTGTTTGCTTTAGCTGAAGTATATCAATTAAGATTGAGAATAGTTACACTAAATTAATACAGCAATCATATGATGAATTTAATTAAGCATGCAGTAAAAACGTTTGTCATTACAAAATCAACACTCATTTTTATAGACAATATTCTTCATGAATATAAAATATTAGCGGAAAGTACAGACATCCTAGTCAATTAAGCAAATGATACATAATTGCCTCTTAACAAGCCTCAAATGTAGAATGAACATGATAGCAAACATTTTTTTTGCATGGTACGCTTTTAGCTGCATGTTGCAACTGCATTGTGTTTGTCATTTCCATTCTAGTTATCTCTTAATTGCCCTCTCCATGGCCTTAGGGTTAATCAAAACTAGGATTGCTGTGTATTCGACACAATCAGATTGTTCTACATTCCCTGTGCAGACTGGCAACATCATTTTAAATGCTACTATACTCATAGTACACGACTAATAAGACCAAATCCAACATGTCAATATTTAGCTAAACCTTGACATACAGAAAATAATAATAATAATAATAATAATAATAAAGTCACAATAGGATTATTTGTTTGACAAACTGCTTCAGTCCAGCATGGTATTCTACATTTCCCAGTAAGAGTCCAGCTGATCGTTCATGGAATTAAATACAAACAGCTATTGCAGGAGCACTGTCATGAACCCCCTTCGATTGTATCTTAATATATGCCAGATTGCTAATTACTGTTTTTTTTTTTAAATGAGTAGAAGAATAATAGAAGCATTGGCTACCAGATAACAACCAGCTGAAATGATGTTCAGATTAAAATAACAATAGGCACTACAGTTGCAATCATTGCTGGCAAATTGCTCACATGTCATTTGCAGTATTCTTAACCAAATGAAGCTGCAGAGAACCTACGTCTGAAATGCTAGTTTATTTTTCTGGAAACAGGGTTTTGTTAAATTAAACCGTTTTTCAGAGCTTGTTACCATTTTCTCAATGGGACGAAATATATAGTGCTGGTATATGGAAACAGAAACAGCAATTCAGTTGGCCAAGGCTTTAGTACATATTTAGTAAAATAACACTTTATATAGTATATCCCCTCAAGTCACTGTGTGCACAGGTTTACCATGTTAAGTTTCCTATCTATGTATCTGTTTTATAATGCATATTTTTTTTTTTATGGCAGGGCAACTTCGAGCTCTATACAGTTCACACTGACGGTTTTAAAATTCCTAAACACTAAATACAATTTTGTGACCAGAAGGGATATATGGCCCAGTGCAACTGATGGCTTATATTCATTAGAATCATTACAAGAAGACTGGTCACACCCTGCTTCCACCAGCCACACGACTCATTGTAACCTGTTTAATAACTAACGTATTTGCTCAAGTACACTGCATTATATAATACCTGCTTATTCGTGTTTTCATCCTGGAATTTATGACAAGGGCTGTTTTTGAGTAATTCTTTTTTCTTTTAAAGATAATTCTTTCCTTTGCCACTGGCAACTCCAGTAGTTTTTTCTGTTACATTCAGAGTTATTCTTTTTGGTTTCAGAACACATGCCCCTGGCATAGTATAGCAGCACCCCACAATTAAACACAGCACCAGCACAGGTAGCTGTGGTACAGCTCTTTCTTATTGCTCGCGCTGGTAACTATCTGCATGTGCATGTTTATTCCCCAGAGTGGAAGGGAAATTGGTTTGTTGAAAGGGGCTGAAAGTTTTCAATTTACGACTGAGCTGCTGATAGAAGTGACACAGGACTCCAACTTATGTAAGACTTGCTTGCTGAAGGACTGCGCTTAATAACACCTCAATGGTGGACAAAAATAGATCAGTTTACAGTTTAAAGCCAATGCGATTTTGTGAAAAGACATGCCCTTGTTATGATTACTATGCCTGGGCACACTGGTTAGTATTAGGCAGGTGCATTGTAAACATGAACTCCACATTTGTATTGTAGGTAATATAGGCAGCATCCATCAGTAGCAAAGCTTAGTGAGCTCAGGCACAATATACACCAGCAATAACACTTTGTGAGGTGTGAGGTAGTGGAGTAATGCACCATGCCTTGGGACTGTGAGGAGGCTAAGCATTGGGAATGAGATCTTGAGATCCAGCTAGAGCAGTCATTTTGTTTTTGATTTACGTGGGTATTAGCTAATGAGAATGCTCGATTTGTAAATATATTATTACTTTTACACTCCACTTCTGTGGCAAATTATGCAATAGTTTTAAATACACTAAAGCAAATGGTGAATGTTTGTTTTTTGTTCTATTTTAGTGATATTGTTGCATTGTTGTGTATTTAATAAACCCTTTTACAGTAGGTACTACTGTAACTACCTGTATGGCAGCTGTCCAGTATTTGTGAAGTATGGTAATATACCGGCTTTAATATGCAGCGATACTGACTGCATTAAAGTCTTGGGCGAACTTCTTTCTTTTTATTAAGATAATGTAATTTCAAAAACACAGATCCCTAAGACATAGCTCTTGAGTTATTCCTTGCCAAAGCCAACAGTCAGCTGTTAATATGTCCATTAGTATCTAAACTGACAGCAGTATGCACAGTGACATGGCGTCAGGCTACTTGTTGGCCACTCTGTATTTACATTAGCACTCGGGAGCTTCCACACTGCATTTCAGAAAATGTTGTATTTTACTTAAAAAAATTAAACTTGGTCCTATATACAATTTATATCTTTACAAGAGTTAACACTGAAATAGGTTTCATGGTAATTTACAAAAAATACTTTTGAAGGGGGTGTTTTGTTCAACTAGCAAAAATCTTTTTTTTTTTTTAAAATCACAGATTGTTCATATTAAGGTTAATAATTCCTACTTTAAACAATAAAGTTTTCATCTTTTCATTTGCATGGCAACCAAAACACAACTTCTGGGAAGTCCTTATTATTCTGAGATGAGTTGATGCTGTTGTCCGTGCTCACTTTTTCTTGCTCGTCTTCAAGCTCTGGATAGATGTTTACCTGGCCCCTGCCTCTTCCATTAACCTCCCCTGGATTTTGTTTGCTCAGAGTTTTATATACTAATCAGTCTCAGCTAGTTTTAAAGCTCCTCCCCCCACCACTTGCAGTATCCTGAGGTGACAAAGTGAGTATCTTGTGAATTTTCACCCTCAGCTCTTTACCTTAACAAACAAGCCCTGCTCCCAAAATCCAACGGCTACAGAGATAGGATTTGGGCACTCTATCTTATCCATTGTTGTCAGCCTGGCCAGAACTAGCTTTGTATTGATTCTTGGGTCCAATTCAACTGCCAGCTTAAAGTCCAGCAGCCACAGTGGTGCATTGCCAATGATAAACTGGAAGCATTCAACTTTTACATTTATAACCTACAGCTTAAATCCAAACTGTGTTCTGATGTTTCTGAGAATAAACAGCAAATTGTTTTAGTATAACATGTCATGTTCGCGTTTTCTTATGAATGAATTTTGTTTTTTGGTTTCTGAAAGCATTCAGGAGGTGTAAAACTGAAAAAGGCATCACAAGAATTTAACCACCTACATGGAGCTGGGAAATCTGTAAAGGCTCGTAATATCGCTTAAGGATTTTTGGAAATTTTATCTTCCATCTTACTATCCACAGATCACTTGGTAAATATTTGTTATGCACACTTTTGCTCAGATTGAATGTGATCTAAACCCAACTTAGTTATATTGAGCCAATACAAAATGCAGCATAAATCATGTTTACATTTGAATGCACTAAAGCCACCCACAGTGCAAAGATTATAATGAAGGATTAAGCATTTATAAGGATTATTAGTTATAAGAAAGGATTAAGCAGTTTGTTTTCAATAGTAAGGAAGAGGAGATGAGACAGAACCTATATTTAATAGAAGAAAAGCTTATTAAGTACATTTGGAAGAATCTGACTTGCAAGCCAAATAAAAGAAGTTTCACTGGCCTGGGCTTTCCACTTCATCTGTTAAATTGCAGCGGAAGTGTCCCTTCATTTAAGCTAGATAACTTATTGTAAGCGACATGCAATATTACAATACATGTTTTGTCAAATAAATTAGAAACAGGTCTTATGACAAGTGTGATTATAGAGTAATTTATGGCCTTACAAAATTAAATAAGTCTGGCCTTATTACAGCACAGTGGGAAAATGTCAACATGCTGTTTTGCAATAGAAAAGTCTGAAAAATTGCCTACTGTCTATACATATTCATTTTTTACTATAACACTTTAGGCACACCTGTTGTTTCCTACTTGTGAGATAGTATTGTCCCAACACATGATCAGATGGTCAGTCCCTTCCCTGTACAAATAGGGCCAAGCTGTTGTGTGGATGGATTTGCAACAGAGAAAGGCTTCAGTTATGATGGGCTTTCACCCTAGACAGGGAGCTACTCTGTTTAGCTACAGCATTGCAATCATATGGCTCTGTGTCAAAAACATTTCCCGCCTTTATGGCAGCCACCTGGGCACAACAAACAAGCAAGCACAGGAGAGCCTGCGCTGCTGAAACATTTACCTGAATATGTAGCTGCAGGTGTGTCTCTTGTAATACTGACGGAGGGCATCAGGAGGTGTTATTACTAGTGGTGTAGTCGAGCCGTAGACTGCCAGAACTATACGCCATTTAGGTACTATTTTCTATAGGCAGCAGTGATGCAGCCAAGCCAGAACTCTCATAACAGGCAAGCTATGTCACATGACTCATCTCCCACACAACTGTGTGATTCCACTTGAGGTAATGAAAAGAGCATTAGGAACTTCTATTACGAATTACTCCTTTAAGACGATAGGAAAGGTGCATCTACTATGACTGTGGACAAAAACAAAGCCACTGACATTCAGCAAAGCATTCTGACCAGATGGAGAAAGACACTCTGGAAATATTTATAGAAATTTGTGTTCCTAGAGGTTCAAATAAAATGAAAATTCATACAATAATTCCAGTTTAAGAAAATCAATATTTTATTATTTAAGACCATTTAAAAAAAAAAAAAATTCTCTAATGGTCAAACCCTTTCTTGGTCACTAATGGAACCTCTGGCACAGGGTAAAAAGGAGCAGTGCTAGGGCAAATAGTCACAAAGATAACAGAGGTGGGCAAAGGGCAAGTTTAGCTCCCACAGGGCTGTTTGTGTGAACTGCTACTGTGGAGCGTCAAGTAACATTAAAGATACATTAACCAAAATGTAACATACGAACAAACACACATTTCCTACTGAATCATACAATTTTTTTTTAATTTATGTGTAGTAAACATCAATTGGTGATGCATTCAAAATGTATTGATATAAATATTAAAGTTGTGGTTTACTATGAATAAGGTGGGTTGTGTCATGAAGTAAACATGATATAAACATATATGCACTAGTTTAAAGTGATTAAGATGGAACACTTAAATATCTTGGTACGAGCCACTTTCCTATCTCCTGCCAAGGACTTTTTGGTGATGTGGAACTTTCAGCTTGTAACATTTATTTATATATATTCCTATAATGAAGCAAGCCCAAAGAGATCTTTGTCAGAAACACTGCTCTGACTTTGTACTCCAGCTGCAATTGAATGTGTGCCGTGATTGATGGGGGAAAGGCTTTTGACATCTGACAGGTAGAACTGACATCTGGTAGCAACATATGGGAAATTCAAACTGCCAAGATGCCTGACCTATAATTCCATGCTCTGACTCAAATACACTTGTCCTACAGCAAACGAGCACTGTGTCATTAATATTCTGCTTGGGTAACCAGCAAAACAGTTCGGATACACATAAAACACGCCACTCCTGCATGTGAGCGATTATTTGGCTTACCTATTTTATCAGTCTGTGGAGTTCATTTATTGTTTTTACTAGCACTAGAATTATCAAAATAAACTGAAAGGTACAGTGTTCTTAGAAAATCTGTGTTGTATCCCTTCAGATCAAATGCACATGTTCTGTTATATATATGAGAGAGAGAGAGAGAGAGAGAGAGAAAATGCATTTCACTCACTCAGGTTCATTGCCCCTTTAAAAACTACTGACCACTTATGCACACTTTTAATAATACAAAATAAAACACCCAACTCCTTCAGAGCACCACCTTCACACACCGGACAGCTAAGCGGTTTAGAGGTAGATAAACAAAAATGTTAATACACAGTACTCACGTGTGACTGCTTCAGAAACAGGGCACACACCTTCTGACTTCCTTCTCCTAAGCAGCCTCAAGCAGACTGGCTGCACCCTTTTTAAACCCTACACCTGGCTCTAATTTACAATAACCAGGTGCAGGTGATAATGAACTAATAAAACAATTAACAAAACAATTAAATTAACCAAAACGTGCATATGCACATGTTTTCTTTTTTAGCAGGGAGGAATTAATCGTTTCCCTGCTCCCAATATATATATATATATATATATATATATATATATATATATATATATATATATATATATATATATATATATATAAATTCCAGCTAAAATCTGTTTGTGCAATTTTCTGTCAACCCACATCATATATTCCCGGTCCACTTAAAGCAACATTATAGTGTAACTTTAAACCAGTTACATATTAGAAAAAAAACAAAAAACTTGTGAGAAACGAAGAACAGATGGAGCAGGGCAAGGAGAGACAGAATGTTGAAGCAGGCTGGCATGAAACAAAATCTTTGGTTTAGTATGGATTACCTGTGAGAGGGCTCAGACTGTTGCCAGAGAGTATTACCAGTTTCTATTTCCTAATCTTTAATCTAGTATGTTGAGAAATCTTTCATTAAAAACTAGTATGATAGAAGAAGATATCCCCTCAAAGTCCTTGTATTTACTACTGTTTTACTAATAAGGAGGCTGTACTGTGTACGATTGGACACAGCTCCTCTTTACCATGGTTGTTTTGCGGTTTCCTTTGCTTTTCCAATGCTTATACTATGATTAACCCTTTTCTTAAACACTTTGTGTGATTTACTATGCTCAGATGTGTATTATTTATACTTTCACTGTAAGCTTTCACAGTACAGTATTTGACTACTGAACATATAACATTTCATAAGGTTGCATACAAGCAGTCATGAACCAGCCTAGTCTTTAACAAAGAAATGTAGTCATTAAATTTAAACATATGACGTGACTCAGCCTACAATATACCCCTTGTGGGGGGTTCCAGAGGAGAGGAGCATACACACTGAAAGCAGACCCCCCCACCTACAAATCAAGACAGCAAGTAGGAGATTCAAATGTTTCTACACGTCACTTAGAGCCAATGAAAGCTTGTGTAATGAGTTAACTATAGTCATTTCTGTGTGGGTCAGCACCCAGGAGGCACATATAAACAGCTTGTTGTCAAGAGATGTTGTCTTTGGTAATGCCAGAGGCGATAAAGACATGCGTCACAATATCATGGACAAGGGAACGTTTATTTGTCAATGCAAGATACAAAAATGACTTTAAGCAGTATAGCTGGTCATGAGATACTATGAGATATTTCATGACAATTAGGTATTCAATTTAAGTAGGAAAGCAAAGTTTTCAGTCTGATTGTCATGACTCGGACCCTTTTCAATCATCTTTGATTCAGGCGACCTCATTGTCATTGCTTGCTTAAGTACATTATACAGCATTTGACAGAAAAAAAGGTTGCTGGCCTTAAAATAAATCGTTGAACTAAACGACTGAAATTTACTGCTACATTATACTGTATAGGTGTATTTTCTACAGGAAAAGTTGACAAATTAAAACAAAAAAACTAAGCTTAAGTGAATAGCATTTTTATTCCTTAAAAGGTACATTTGACATAGCAGTCTGCAAATTCTTCATGCATTAGTTCTAAGGTTCCCAGAGTTACTATAATGCAAGACAATATTAGTGCTGTCAGAGTTACTGTAATGCAAGGCAATATTAGTGCTGTTGGAGTTATTATAATGCAAGTCAATATTAGTGCTGTCATGTCTCTGTTTATTTAAAGGTGAATATTCCGGAGCCTATAAAAAATAGAGAGCGACTGAATTGGCCTGGACACTTAAAGAGACAGGAAACTGGCCTATTTACATAACTGAACTGCTACAGTTATGCATTTAACTTTACATGTATCTACACACACAGAGTCGCAAACAAAAGTATTTGAGCAGTTAAAAATTGAGAAAAAACACAAAGTGATTTCTGTCATTTCTAATTGTTCTATTGAAAGATATACATTAAAGTAGAAATTCAGCTTTATAATAAAACAAATCATTATATAACATGCATAAAATGAAAAATAACATAAACAAACTAATTTCATACTTTGACGAAAGTATTTGTGCAATCACCATATTTTGTATAAAACCTATTCGTTGCCAATTATTGACAATTATCATGACTGAAAACCAACCCGTGATAATTATAGAATAAATAAATACATAATGAGCAAATGCTGAAACAACAATTTCAAAATGGCAGTGATACAACTAAACGAAAGGAGAAACTACCAGAAAAATAGCAGAAAGGCTTGATTTACTGAAAAACACTGTGAGCTATTACTGACAAACACAGGAGAACAGGAATTACTGCAACTAGCTCCAGGTGTGGAAGACTGTCACAAAGACGGCCGGAGTGGGTGACGTCCGGCCAGAAACAGGAAAATAAACAAAGAGAGAGGTGGCGTTTAGTGGAGCTGAGCGAATGATTTCGCTCAGCATTTAATAAATAAACAGAACAGAAAATAAAAAGGTTGTAACAAACAAAAACAGGACACGGCACATTCGCCAAAATAAATAGACAAACAAAAACGGACTAACACTACGCAAAACAGGGTGAGCAGATATTTTAACTATTATTCTTACAATTTATCACCATTACCTCAGTCTCCAATTCCATTCTCCACACACCGAACACACAATCCTGAGTGGGTGAAAACATGCAGCTTTTATGCAGCTGTACCAAGACTCGATTGCTAATCAATCATTCAATTGGAGTCTCAGTACAACTGCACGTGAATTAATAAAGTGCAATTCCCCGTGCTCACATATTACTACATTTTACCTGCACGTGAAGTGCTGTGCAATCCTCGTGCCTAAATACAAATATACATTTTAAACACTCGTTACACAGACCCGTTTATATCCCGTGTACCAATGATTATACACCAACATTAACACACAACAGATAACACAAAATACACACAGTGGCGTGCACTTTGCCACAAAGACCTAGAATTATTTCTTCAAAATCTAGAAGAAGAATCTTTGAAGCAGTGCGGCAAATTTCTCAGATGACTGCAAAAGATCTGACACAAGAATTGAGAGAAGATGGTCAAGCAATTCATCAGCAAACAATTCAACGATACCTTAACAAGATGAAAGTCCATGGGTAAAACCAAGATGCAAACCTTTGTTAAAAAGAAAGTGATTTTAGCTTTCCATTAAATACTTGAAGAAGCCTAATGATTTCTTCAACCAAAATTTACAGTCAGGTGATTCCAAAATTTAACTTTCACTAAAAAAGCAACACTATGTTTGGAGGAAGAGAGGAGAAGAATTTAAAGAAAAGTTTATCATGCCCAGTGTTAAGCATGGTGGAGGGTGTGTGATGGTATGGGCTTGTTTTCCTTCCTCAGGCACTGTCGACCTTTGTAATGTAGAAGGATTATTGAATGCTGCAAAAAATATCAAGAAATTTTGCACTCTCATTTGTTACCCAGTGCTAGAAGGCTTATCGGACAGAAGTTTGTAGTCCAGCAGGATACTGACCCTAAGCATTCTGTGAAGACTAGAAAGGAATTTCTGAAGAAAAGGAAAGATTATAGTTAAGGACTGGCCATCTCAGGCCCCAGACTTGAACTGACTTGAAGGCTGCTGTTGCAAAAAGGAAACCAAAGTCTATTGCAGAACTCAAAGCTGTATGTGTTGAAGAATGGGCAAAAATATCTCTGGAAAGATGCCAGGAACTGCTTTCAAAATACAAAAAAAGACTGCAAGCTGTAAAGGAAGCAAATGGTGGGCACACAATATACTAATGTAAGGGTGCCCAGGTGCTTTTGTCAAAGTATGAAATTAGTTTTTGAATGTTATTTTTCATTTTATGTATGTTATGTAATAATTAGTTGTTTTATTATAAAACTGAATCTCTAATTTATATCTTTCAATAGAACAATTAGAAATGATAGAAATCACTTTGTGGTTTTTCTCTCTTTTTTTAACTGCCCAAATAATTTTGTCTGCGACTATATGTGTATATATATTTCTTATAGTAATAATGTTAGGCAGTAGTGGTTGTATATTGTGACACACCAAGTTGTGGTGAAAGGCACTCCTACTCATGCCAGTGAGGATCTGGAAATGCTGGTTGGCAGCTCCAGGTCTAGAAATGAGGGAGATGGGAGTGGGATCATAAGAGCCCATTCTGGGGGCTCAAGGGGGGTTGTGGAGTTTCTGCCTTATCAGAATGAGATGAATCACATCAATTGATGTAATAACGGATGCTGCTTCATGTTGCAGTGATTTGGTTTTATGTACCGTATGGTCTTGTTTACAGTAATAACAATTAACATATGGATTTACCTGGGATTACTGACTGGTTTACAAAAAAGTAACAGGCCTGAGGCAAATCGGAACCCTGTCCATAATCCCAGAAGTGAATCGGTGAGTGCAGTGAAATCTAGTTCTTATTATACATGGATGAAAACATGATATATATATATTCACACACACAGCAAGACTAGGGGTGGGTATTGTATTTCCCTTTTTTCTTCAAATCAAATATCTTGGTATCCCTAAATTGAAAATTGTCTTTTCTTTACAAATATGCAAGAAATTTTAATGAACAGTCTCTCCCACAGGTGCTGTGATCCATTTACTACCAGTTTGGAATGACTGGGTATGACATTTCCTCTACATTTTACTATCAAAAATGGGTTTCTGGCCAAGGACCGCCAAGAACACTACACTGAATATTGTACCAGTCCTAGCAGAGTCACCACTCAGCAAATTCACATTTTTGGTAAAATAAAGAGAAAAGCTCCACCCAGTCATTTAGCATTGTTAGGAAATGAATCATATTCAGGGTACCATTGAACATATGAGAGGGGTTGCTCATTCAGTGATATGAAACATCAATATCTTGAGAGCGAGGAGTCTGAGTGAAGTTATCCAGCAGCAAACTCCCCATCCCCAGCTGCACTGTTTAAAGAGTGTGAGTGAGGAGAAAAGGGCAATACAATCCTCGCCCTTAGCCTTGCTGTAAATCACTTGTTGTTGCCATCGTTTGTGCCGGTACTATACTGTATATACACGTGGCTTATCAACAACCTAAAACATCTAAATAATGGGGAATCGGACATTTACAGTACAGTATGTTCTTACTTTACTACCTGTTTATTAAGTTTGCTCTGTCCTCAATTTATACTTGCACACCACAATATGAATATTTAGACACAATAAAATTAACAGATATGACTAACATTATTGTTAAGTTTGTATTGTAAATGAACACAGAATGTTCCTACATTTGGTAATTCGTCATTTCGCTAGCACACTACTCCAGTGTTTCCTCGGGACGTCTAAGTTACAATGCATTGTAATTATTTTGACCGATTCCTATGGCTCTAGAGGCTGACATGAGTTATTCTAGTAAGTTCTTGCAGTGGGGTTAGTTCTTCTGAAGCAAGTGGTTTAATGATCCAGGGCATCAACAGTGACTATAACAGAAACTTGTAACAATACTGCATATAGTACAAATGCAACAGTAGTTAGTGAGAACGACATCAGTCAGGAGGTGTTCCAACACTTTAATGTTTTGTGGAAGTGACCACTATAGAGCAGACATTTCCCTGATGTAAAAGCTGACACATTTTAAATGTGGCTAACAAGATATTCCAGGATTTAATCAAACTAAATCAATACAGAATGAACTTTGCTTAATTCTGTGTTGTTATTGCTTTTTTAAAATTCCAATTATCAAAAAGTAGTGTGATCTTTCCTCTAGCAAATCTATTGCAAGCTTATTAACAGCTTAATATAATACTTGTTTTTTCAATTACAATTGTACTCCTTTTTTAGCTGTAGTTGAATTAGGTTTTGCAATCACTTTGGCTAATCCAAACAAAACAGGAGCTCATTTGTTTTCAGACCATTAAGGTTAGCAGGCTCTTGGAGAGGACACAGTCTACTAGGACTTGGCTAGAACATTACAGGATCAGGTAGCTGTGTTTTATGGTTTCAACAGCATTCTTTGTCTTTCAGAACCATGTTACTATGCCAACAAAAGTAACATAAATCAACAGTTTCAGCCAATGAGATTGTAACCGGAAAAGTTGGTAGCCTATTCTTCAAATATTCTGTTTTCTGTAGTAAAGAGACCTATTTTAAAACACAGTTATCACATTTTTTCTGAAAATGAATAATCATTTATTTACTGCTATTGTTTCAGATAGAGCCAGAACCAACTAACATGATTGAAGAAGCTCTTAACTCCTGTATTGTTATTGAATATGGCCCATAGTATATGAATTATTTATAAGTCATATTGGTATAAAATTTGGAGCAGTTGCAATTTTTGAAGAAAAACTGTGAATTGCATGATCGCTGAAGCAAAGGGTTTTACTTAAAAAAAAAAACAAAATAAAAAAACAACCTTTAACTTGAATTTACTAGGTGAGTAGTTTCAAAGGTTTAATATTATAAAGTATATATATATATATATAATATATATATATATATATATATATATATATATATATATATATATATATATATATATATATTTTATGAATTATTGTTTAATTTGTGTATTGTTTGTGTAACTGGAAAAGGATTCATAGTTATTTTTGTAATTGCTTTGGCAATACTGCTGATGTTAGTTATGCAAATAAAGCATCTTTGAATTTGAATTTATAACAGTTTCCTTAGTAGGAAAGACAAAAGGTTTTAGATGAACACGCTCCGCTTAAATTTTTAACAGCACAATTTTTAACAGAACCATTTTTGGTTGTTTTACTGGTTACTGTTTACCGTTTGCAGTTCTCCCTTAAAAACCTATTTGAGCCATACAGTCGACCTAGACTCTGAATTTAAGGGCAGTCACCCATTCACTGGCTTCCTACAAGTGCTTGAAGCAAAACAACACATTCCCATGTGAACTCCCAAGATTCTTTTCAGTTATTGTCAACATCCTCTTGATACATTTAGTGCTATTCAATTCAATAAATGACTGTCTGCCCTTTTAAATGTTTTTCTTTACATTTGATTATTTGTTCTTCATTTTTCTAGACCATTATTATACTTTTTATTACCTTAACTTGTCTGTTTTTTTGTGTGTAATTAAAGTCCTAGCCTTTTTTCTTTTTATTTGTATCAACAGGCCTTTTGCTATTGAACGCTGGTTTCCAGATCCTTTCCTCTTCTTCCACTCTCTGGGGCCTAATTATGAGACAGCTTCAAATAAATACATTTATTTTACAAAAACTGCATAGCCTTCTTTTTTTCCTTTTCTTTTTCCCCCCACAATGGGCTGCATTTTCTCTCTATTCTCAGAAAGCTCTTATTCAGTTGGGGCACTTTGGAATTGGGCATGCCTGAGATTTGCAGGGCGCAGTAATTGTGTCTCATTAATTCTTACAGTAATGTAAGGGAGCTATACAGGGTATGCAATTAGCGGGCTGTCTGCTGAATAGAGCAGCTAATCAGAGGACAAAGGCTGGGGCTCAGAACCCATTAGGCCAAAAGGAAGTGTTGCCATTGTCACAGGCACAAGGAATGCATGCAGGGATGCCTTAATTTAGGAGAAATTGGAAAGGAGTAGCAGCACAGGTTTTCTTTGCATTAACCACATTTCCTGCCTTTCCCGCGTCTCAAATAATACATTTGTGAAAGGCAGGCATTGCTTTCAAGCATGCTTTTGCAGAGCCAGAATATTGGTTTTAAGTTTTGTTCCAGATTTCAACAAGAGATTAAATAAGTGGGCTGGGCCTGTTTTCCACTTCCTATCTGGTTTTTCCTTGGTACAAATTAGTAGTTTTCTGCTTTACAGGGTTTCTCTAGTGTTAAGTAAACAATTGGGTACATGGTATTTTTTTAGTGTTGTGTCAGTGCTGGTATTTAAAATGTATTTAAAATGGACCATAACAGAATGTTTGTAGTGAGTCATTATATACTTGCAACTTCAGAGGTACAAAAGAAATGTAAGAATCATCTTATTAGTTATTGAATTCCAGAATGTTCTTATACCCACTGTTGTGTATTGTTTACCTGTCCTCTATTGTCAATATATAACTCTGCTTTTTTGTCTGACAATGACAATGCCATCTGTTGAAGATGTGTTGCTAAAAAGAATGCATGGACATGCAGTTAGAAATAACGCAGAACTCATTCACTTTACAACCCATGGCAAAGAGGATTAAAAAAATAAATGAATAAAAAGCAAGTTTTAAAGAACAAATCTGCATTTTAAACCTTGTGCGGAAAAATGCAGATTAGTTCGTTCATTGAGCTTCAGCACTAACTTGAATCTGTCAAACATCTTGTAGTCCTATCTGTCTTGACAAAAAAACTAAAAATAATCGAAAGGCAGATTCTACATTATCTTCCCCTCCCTCTCTCTTTCTCTGTAGCTTTATCTTTCATCCCTGCTAATAACATTGACAGCCTGCTTAAAGAAATGAACTCTCCTGGCCATTAAAATGAAGCATTGAAATATTGACACGTAATTACCCTGCTTTTTTATGTGTTTAAAACAATGAAAACTTTCCCTGAAGTGAGGAGAAATAATACTACTGCTGTAGTCATCAGAACTGAAAAAAAAAACCTTAAACCCTTACTTGGAAAGCCTCTGTATCAAATAATAAGAGCACTAAGCCTAGTGCTATCACATTTATCTGGATTTCATTCCCATAAGAAATAATGTTTTACTTTGTTATCTCATAATAATGAAACTATGCTCCTTGGGATTATGCAGATTTGTTGAAATATATGCACGTACCAATCCTTTGACTGGTAAGAGCTAGTGCACAGCTAATAGGGATGGTTATGCATCAAGCTGCTATATATTTTATCTCAGAAAATAAACCCAGAAAGCAGAGCCGTACATAAATTGCATGATATATTTTGTAGCCGGTAAATAAAACATATGCTTTCCAACAGCAACAGAAACATCGGTTTAAATCTTTTGACTTGAAATCCATTCAATATTTGACAGGCTTTTTACACTCAAGAAATCAATTCACTGTCTCAGATTTATTTATATATTATTCGTATATATTTTCAACTGTGATCCCATGAATGGATAGCATTATATGTCATGAAAACACTTAACTCCCAATCCCATTATCAACTACATAAGAAAGGATAATAACAGTTATCTCCATTCAGAAGCACGTCTTCTTTAATATTGTATACAATGGCACTTACATATAACGTTATTCATTTATTGTAATGCAAACCATGATAAGTTAACATTAGTTTTTAGGGTTTGAGATGGAATCACAGCACTTGATCAAGGGGAACATTTTTAAACTCAATGATTTGCAATGCATTGGTACTCATCTTTTTATTTTACATATACCACTTCTATTCCACATAAAAAGTAAACTAGACATGTTGCACTGATTTTAGGTTTTCAGTTACATTTTCTACTCTTAACCCAAACAACCCTGTGTCATAATTATCAAGAAGTGATACCAAAAAAAATGAAGACCAAAGATTACGTTGTTTCTGAAAGTAGTCTGGTAAAATGGCAAGCCATTTTGTCCCATATTGTCCCATTGACACATAAACACATCTTACTATCTCATTTCGAAAATGTATGATGAACCTGTCATTTTATATAATTACTGGTATATAAACAAACAGGAACTAACTAATTCCAGTTATTTACACCTACTCTCTGCTTCCATGGAAGACTAATCATGCCCACCACCTGTTTCTTTCAGTTTTCTGCCAGGTGACTGATGATATAAGGCACTGTTATTTGTTTTTGCTGTAAGAAGAACACCGTTGTAAACTAGATGATCAAGCCCAATTTCTCCTGGTGAAAGATTTTTAATAAAATAAAATATGGTGTGAATTGCACTTTAGTAGACAATAGAAAATAGTGAACATCACAATTTACTTTATAATGTATATGGCGACGCCAACTTTTAGATTTAGCCTGTTGTTACATTTAAAACTTGGACAACAGTTTACAAAGCAATCTCAATGATCCATTTATGGCACATAGCTACGTATTAACACTTTCGTAATGAGCAATAGCATTTTATAACTTGCTTATACTCATCGTTACTGCCCCAGCAAAATGGAACATGTTGTGCAAAGTAAAAAAGTGTTTTCAGCAGAGGTTCAGAAGAGAGCAAAAATAAAATCCCCACTCTATATTACTTGCAAATAAACCCAACAACACCCTTCTTGTTCAAATTGCAGGTGATAATGATTGTTTTGCACCTAATTAACACGACTAACTATCATTTGTCTGTTGACAAATAGCCTGATTGGTACTACACAAACAGCGTCTATTGTCTTGCTAATAGACCATAGTGTTCGCAGATTGCCTGACTTGTTTTTTCATTTATCTAAAGGCTTTCCCAACCCTGTTGAGCTGAAAGTAAATAGATAGGCCTTGACAAAGCTGTCCCTATCAACGCCTGCTTGCAGGAAGAAGTCCAAAACTTGTGAAACTGTGTAATCTTTAACATATGCTGCTGCAATCACAAATTGATTGTGATGTAAAAAAAATGTCTTAACAAATGCACCTTATTAGCAAGTAATTAGGGTTTAAGGGTATATGATAAGAAAGCACTGTGGAAACTCTTCTAAGTCAAACAGATCTGGCTTTAAGCCACATTCAATTTAAAGAAAGTAAATGCCTTTACTGGTTATTGTACAACAGGCCTTCCTTTCAGGAAGAAGCTATGGTTTTAGGCTGGCTGCTTTGAGTGTTTCTTTGTGATGACTTTGAAACACCGTCTGGCTGTATCTCAGACTCTGAATAGTGGAATTTTGGAACGTGTAACCTGAAAAGAGTTGAGCAATGGTATGAAGGTCTATTGCCCCCTCAACATTGCCCCACCAAACATGCCATTCAGCCTTAGGACTCTCCCAAGCACAGATTGCCTGCTGAATAGTAAATAATGGTAGAGCCAGGTTCAAACTCTAAACTCTATGTGCTCTATTTGGGGGCCATATGAATAAGTTTCAGTGTTAGAAGAGATATCAACTACAACAGCTCCTCTGCAAGGTTGTTTGGAATATCTATACATCCCACATTAAAGGGGAACTGGAATGCAGATGAATATATAACCATTTCAATAAAAAAAAAAGAAAAACATGTTAACTAAAGCTTTTGACACATTTTCATCCTCTCTTTGAGCAATATATTAGATAAAAACCATTAAAACAAATTAACATTGAATGTATTGGAGCTCTCTTCTGTCGCGCTTTGTGTGCCATCCTATCATAGACTCGCTCTATAGTCACACATAAGATTCTACTGAGCAGATGTCCCGTTCCTATATTATGTAGCCATTGTTTTGTTATGGGACTCACTTTGTTGGTTTAAAGGCTTAGGCACACAGACATACTTCCCAGTTCCCCTTAAAAGTCCTGGTTAGAACTTCTTCATTTTGTAATGGTTCTAGTGTAGTAACCATTTCTCAATTATTACTGCTTCTTATTTATTTAGGGAAGCGGAGTGTGCAAATCTGAAGCAAGGTATGTTCTGTACAGAATTCTCACTTTAATCTTTGTGAAATCTGTCATTTGTCTCAAAAGAGCATCTGCTGTCAGCCTGATATCAAATATTGGTAGATCTAGTATACTGTCCATTGTGGCTAAAACTGACTTGCATGTTTTTAAGTTAAAGAATACAGTACACACAAGGGGTGCCATTTCCATAATGAATTATGCACAGCCCATATACACCATAAGTGTTTCTTATTCTTATCCAACCCTTTATATAAATACATGATTCGGTCAAAGCAATACTAGTGCTGACTTTTATTAAAAATGTTTGGTTTGCATTAATAAAGGGGGTGGGAAACTTATGTTTTCGTCACGCATTTGCATTTTAAAAAGCTCAAGCAGTTAATCTGTTTGAAAATGCTATTTCTTTACCTGTCTCCTTGTTCTAGGAATGCCTTCTCCTATTATTATTATTAGTAAACTTTGAAATGCCTGCAGTTAATCAATCAATCTTTACTTAATATAACTCTTTTCATAGTGGACCGCCATCAAAAAGCACTTTAAAAGATGCAGTAACAACAAGAAAATCCATAATACTTTAAATACAGAGAAATGCATAATATAAGATATATAGTAAAAAAAAAAAGCATAATACATTAAATATAGTGGAAAGTGCAGAATACATTATAGTAGCATAATACATTAAATAGTACATTAAATACAGTGATGTATTTCAGAGGAAACTAAAATGATGAATATTGTATTGGATGTGAAACTATCTGCAGCAGCTTGTTATAGTGATAAGCATTGGAGTGCATTGATAAACACACTGCATTTCAACAGCGCAATAAAAAAAAAAGGTTGGAAGGAAGCAGGAGCAAAAATTATTATCACTGTCACCCTTTAAAGGTGATAAAATACTTTTCACTTTCTGTTTTTATATGCATTGTGGTACCTGTTCTGTTCTCACATGGTCTGTTTGGGGCTTGACCAAATCTGAGTTTGAACCACCTGCAATCAGCAGCAGCTTCTCATCTATAGTGTTATTATCTGAAATATAATTTTCTCCCCAATTTAAAATGCCCAATTATTTCATCTCTCATCACAGTAACAGTTCAGGAGAACTGGAGGTTCAGAGGGTGTCCTCCGATCCCACAACCAAGTCAGCTTCCTCTTTTACATCCAGGAACTAGAGAACAGATGTCAGTGAGCTACCAGCCTGGCCAGCAGGGTCCCCTGTAGTAGGATTAGGAGAAACAGACCCTGATGGTTTTGCCTCCCTAACCCATGGGAGCGTCAGAGCCAATGCAATGCTCTCGTCAGAATCCCCAGCAAAGACCGGTGATGTCTCACAGCCAGGATGTGAACCTGCACTCCCTGACTGTAGGACTCAACCTACACACCACACGGCCCTGCTTTTACCAGACGAGACACTCAGGGTCCTAAGAATCAACCGTTTTTTTGCGAAAAATTAGAAAATTAATTTTCAAATCTTAGTTAACACTTTTTAAATGTCATAGAAAAGGGACATTATGCCTATGCTGTATTTTTTTATTTTTTTTTATTGAATCCTGGTCTCAATCATAAATAAGGCTACGATTTTGGCACAGTGATTTTTCACAGGTGCAGTGAAAAAAAGCAAGAATTCACGAAAAAAGTCATAAAATAATGTAGTACACCAAAATCAATAATATAATGACTATTGCTTTTGACTGATGACAAATTTAAATGTTACTTTAGAATCCAAAATGTAGTTTTCCACAGCAAATTGTAAAGGAAGACTTTAAGTCGATAATCTTCTGTCCTCTGATGTATTTGTTCTTCTGTCTTTATGAAAACAGCTCACTCATGCTTTTACATCCACTTCCAAGATTTCACTGATTTTATTCAAATTCACAATATCTATGACCCCCGTGACAAAATCATAGCCTTAATTATAAATATTATTATTATTTGTTTGTTTAGCAGGATCTTTTTTCAGCATTTAGCTCTGTGTGCTCTAACATACTTCTCACAAAAAATCCAACAAGTTAGTTTATCAGTATGGAGTTAAAAACATAAGCCAAAGACATATACTCAATTTACTACCTGGGGATGCAAAACAATAATTAAAACCCATTTGTGTTGTTCTATTCCACCCATAATAGGGGGTTATTGTAAAAGTGTTTAGTCCAGTCTTTTATCAGTTCTACCTTAATGTACACAACTGACAATTCAAGAATTGTGAAGGGGCAAGTTGCTCAGGCACAAATAACAGTGTTACATTCACTCATATTTACTCCTGTTCTGGATTATTTGGGGCATTATTTTGGTTTAATATTTAAATCTTGAAAAATGTTTACACCTTTACATTTTACGACTTTCGCATGAATCTGTCTTCTGTACTTTATTTTTCTGAGGGCGTGCCTTCCAGTCACTTCTTTGCAAGCATGATAAAGACAACATTCTCTTGTGATGCGTCCAAAGAGCAGCTTTCCTATATATTGTAATGAATCTCCTACTAGCAGCTGATGAATTCGTTATAACACTGACAGCAGTATAAGACCTGTACTGGCCTCTCGACTGCAAAGCTTGCTCTTCACTTCAATGGTAAGACGTTTGTCTCTGAACCGGGAGGTTAGCAGTTCCCATTCAGCCCTTGCCTTCCATTCAAAACAGTGGGCTGGGATACCAATTACCACCATATGGGAAAGAATCCTGACCCCTCTGGCTGAAACAAGACTGTTATATTTGATTACTAACAGTCTCAATTGAGAGTTTTTTTTAACATTAACTTTAGCTATATTTGGAGGATTTTTGGAGGGTGATATGTATGTTACCTCGCCCCTCCAGCAACACAAAGTCATACACCTTTCGAGTTTCTGTTTCTAATGCTTTTTAAAGATAGTCTAAATGTTAAACAATGATCTCTTGTAGAAACTACCCCGAGGGAACTATAATTACATTTGTATTGTTATTAATTGGAAATTTATGGTTGGTACAACTGAAACCAGAATTCTTAGGTCAGGGCTGCCTGATGTTATTATCTATAGTTAACAGTGATGCAAAATACTACTAATACTAATAACAATACTACTACTACAACTACTACTACTACTACTACTACTACTACTACTACTACTACTAATAATAATAATAATAATAATAATAATAATAATAATAATAAAACTAACAGTTTTTCATGTGGCTTAGTTGCATAAAACATGAGGGCATTTTGAACCTTGGCTAACTTTTATATTTTCTGGTTTTTCATGTTGCATTATAATTTATTTCACAGAGAAAAATGCAGCTGAATTTATGCCCAGCTAGTTAATTATTAACATGAGTTGTCAATGTGTGAGTATGATGTTACTTGTTAGCAGAGTTTCTGTTTAATATTCAGTCTCAGTAAAACAAACCTTTGCTTATCAACCACTGGTTTCATGGTTTAGTTTTCATTTAAGCTGGAGCACACTGAAATTACAATTCAAATGCAAAGTAGTAACCCTGAGCATAGCTTTTGTTTGTGCAGGTGGTGTCAAACTGCACGAAAACTCTATTTGAATAAATCCAGTGACAGTTGAGGTGCATAATTTTAGTTGTAATATCATATGACCTTTTTTTTTTTTTTTTTTTTTTTTTACAGAAACTACTGTATATGATTTTGGAGCTGATTTTGGAGCTGATGACTGTTTGAAATCTCATGACAGCAAACAGTAATTATGGGAGTTCATTTGTCAAAGTGGAGGTGATGCAACTGGGAGCTAATTTATTGATGCAACCCTTAGGAGCCCTTACATTGATATTCTGCGTAGTCTTATTTATATTTATATTATTATTTTTGTTTTAGTTTTGAAAAGCTTTTGAGTTGTGCACCCCATTTTAAAAAACCCATAGGATGAGGAGGGTGGGTCTGGGGGGCTCAGTGCAACCCCGAAGGGAACTGGGTTGAGTAAAACTACATAGTATGAATCAGTATGGCTCTTCTGTATTCAGTTTGCATAGCCATCATTTTATTTCTCATGAAATGACATTGAAGTATGACAGCTGATGAACATTTTCAGTTTTCAAAGCAAAAGAAAACAAAGCTGCCGCAGTTGTTCTTTGCCTCTGTGCTTTTGATACTGAGATTAAAGTTTGTTTGGGGAAAAAATACTTTCCTCCCTCCAGGGTTGAGCATTAAGCAAGAATAGATGAATAAGTTTTTAATCCTTAAGATAGTTCTGGTAGAGCTAGATCTGAAGATTACTAATCTCATGTTTGTATTATTTCCTTTTACTCAAGTTCTTGCTACTTTCATCCTTGTATTTGATGTTTCATTGAAGGAAGCAGTGGTACCACATTACCCTTTAACCTAATCTAGCAATACCACCTTAAATCACTCTGTATGACAGCAACAAGGCTGACGTACCAAGGTTAAATGTTATATGATTCTACTGGGTTAATGTTAAGGACATTATGCAATTCTGTTTCTTATTTGATCAAATCTGAGTTGGCATGTGATGTAAAGAAAAAAAAAAAAAAACACTTTTAAATGTACTGTATGACTAACTCATAAACACACAATGCCAAAATGTGATCCATACAAAGAGGAGCATGGGGATTCAAGTAGATACAGGGCAGCCTTGCTGTAAATGTGCACAATTGATGGATACAAGGTTAATTTTCAGCAACGTAAAGGTCTGATTCAATCAAAATAACACAGCACAGCCATGAGTCCCCTTTTGTATGGTTCAATTCAATTAGATGTATCAGTGTGGCATTAAGTATGTGTAATTCAATTAAAGCTACTTTATAGTATTTTTGCTATCACTGGAGTGTGTGTTGGTGTGGAGGGTGAGGGGGTTAATGTAATAGCAGAGTTGAGTATATAGCAGAATTAAAACAGTAAAGAAAGCTAGTTGAATCCAAACTTAAAGGAGGTTAATTGAATAGGTAGCATTTTTTATCTATTACAAAATATACAGAATGGTAGCTTGTCGGTTTTTATCTTTTTTTTAATCTGTGGATTTTTAGCAGTTCTACTCCCCTTCAGATTACAAAAACAAAGTGACCCTGACTTTTCAATTGTGAGGAGCTGTGAAAGCGGAGGGGCATGTTTTAGTGGTCTATCAGCATGTTAAAGGATTGAGTCCCTTTTGAAAGGGACCTGTCTACATGTTGGAAACAAAGCATTTACATTCCATCCTCAAAGCGTATCTTTCACTTAGTGCCTAAAGGATGTATTAATTGAATTCAATAGGTATACATTTTGCTGCCATGAAGTGTAGACAGAGTGTCATACTGTCTAAAAAGGATTTCAGCAAAAGAAAAATAAGCAGACTGTGGATAAGGAGGAATAATGTGTGTCAGCAGAGGATTCTTAGTAACCAGTAGCAACATGATTTTTGTGCACTCATTGAGTACAAGACTTCTCATGGTAATAAGCTGCCCAATGGTTTCACTGCAGTGCTAATGATACAGTTAGATTTAGCACCATTTTGCACTTTTACACTTTTAAAGTTGTGAGGTTTCAGTTTTACAACAAACAAATCTTCTTCTAAAAATAACTCAAACACAAGTGTCCTCAGCGGCTAGTAGCCAACACAAAACGACTGTAGTTGTATAATCTTGCCATTGTAAAGCGACCTGATGCTGCTTGTGGTGCCCTACATTACAATACAGAGGCTGGGATTCCAGTTGTTTTACATCATGGTTTTGCTATCCTTTCTACACCTGGAGACATAGATAAAGACTTCTCAATAAAACCATTTTGTTATTTAGCTTAATACTTTACAATCAATCAATCAATCAATCTTTATTTTATATAGCTCCTTTCATAGTGGATCAACATCACAAAGCACTTTACAAGATGCAGGAACAACAAGAAAATCCATAATACTTTAAATAAATCCATAATACTACTACAATTGAGTATTTAGTTTCAATAGGATTTCAGAAACTGTTATTCTGCGAAATCACAACACGGTACAGTTTGAACGTAAAGGGCCCATAAAGACAACCTTTTGAACTGGCTGAAATCAAGAGCCAGGACCAAAAACTTGTGATATAATAACTATACTTACAGAGAAAATCCTCTCCTTTGCTAGTATAAAATCCAACCAAACCAGAAGGAAAGGCACCTCAAAAGCACATGGCTACAATGGCAAGTAGTTTATTTTCACAGACTGACTGACTTGGCTGCTTGCTCCAGTAACTGCAGATTTGTTGACATGCCCAACTGAATGCTTTTCATATGCTTTATACCATTCTTTTTATTATAGAAACTCACACTACTCTAAATTAAATGAAAAGCAGTTCAAAAGCACAGTTACTGGCTTATGGCTTCATTTAATGTGAGCGATGCTTCCTGGTTGGGATAGAAATGCGAGTACACTCAGCCAGTCATTTGGATATATTGTGCTGGACAGATTGAGTCGGGTCCCAGGATAAATAACATAGCCGGCCCCATCTAGACAGTGGGTCTGAGGTCAAGAGGTCACACTTCTGGGGCGAATTTGGACAAAGTATTGAGTTTAACACCGTTCTCTTCGATAAACGATGTGGGGTCTGTAACACCCATCCGTCAGATGGGAACTCATTTTGTTATCTCTTCTGAATGATGACACATCCGAAACCTTAGACCCATGACCTATCACACCTGATCAACGGGGTTGAATCTCTGACCTTCTAGGCTAGTGTAGATTGATGTTCTACTGAATGACTGATACCTGAGCAGTCCTGATATCCATGGGTAGGTCATTCCACCACTGAGGGACAAGGGTGGAGAAGGAGCGTAGAGGGGGTACAGGTTATCTGCCGGTGGTGGAGGAGCAGAGGGGGCTAGGGGGTGTAGGGAGAAATAATATTCTGGAGATAGGAGGGAGCAGAAAGGTTGAGACAGCAATAGACGACTACTAGAGTTTTTAATAGGAAGTGAACGGCGATAGGGAGCCAGTGGAGGGAGAGGAATAGTGTGGGAGAACTGAGGAATGGAAAAGACAAGGCAAACAGCAGAGTTTTGGATGAGCTGGTACACACGGATAGTGGAAGCAGGGAGGCCAGCCAAGAGGAAGTTGCAGTAGTCGAGGCGGGACAGTCCCAGGGAATGAACTAGGAGCTGCGTGGAATAGATGGTGAGGAATAGTAATAGCATATATGTGAATACATTTTTCTTGGCCTTGGTTCACCAGTGTAAACAAAATGAACTTTGTTGAGATTTATTGGTCATGCTTTATATAACACAGGCAATCATTAACCCGAATTACAAAGTACAGAGTAATTAATAAGCTAGTGGTAATACACAGTGATAATAATTTATTTTTTTTCTAGTGATAACAGTTAATATTGAGTAGGTTGAGTCAAGGGTCAAGGGAATAACATTTCTGTGCTTGTAATATTGTAACAATCATACTTACTAATAATTACCCCCTCATTAACATAAAGCCCTATTGATTAATCATATTTACACATACGTGTAAAAAACAAACAAATAATTGAATTGAAATTGTACCTGTAACACATGCTATCCCATGGTTTCCATTTAGCAAATGGAGTGTTCATGATATTAAAACATCAAACCATATTGCCGAATACCGCATAATACACAGTACCCTTCCCAATCTGGTCAATAATTCATCTGGCACTAGCCATTTTTCCAATGTAAATGAAAACAGAAAATTAAACCTAACTGCAGTTTCATTTTTAAAATGTTAACTCCTGTACTATCATGTCTGATGAGATTGAAACTTAAACTGAGCTGCAGCCAAGCTAATACTTTGGGCCATCCATTGCCTATGTGGGGGGTTGAGTGTGGTAGCCCTCTGGACAAAGGCCATATCCCCTGATTTTAAACTGTCTGACTGTCTGTCTTCCTGTGGCTCACTGTTGGCCAAGGCATGCACAGGCTGCAAGGATGCCTGTAGTCTTTTCAGGCCTGGCTGCCTTAGCAGGAGTCAGTATGCCTTGAGGCAAAGATTGTGTACAGCAGGGAATCCTTAACGAACAACACTGCTCAAATGCTGTTACAACACTTACTTAGCAGGACTCCTTTCAGCTGTCTCTAATTATGTGGGCTGACCCTAATTTCAGGCTCAGCCTCCTGGCATCCTGGTAATAACAGTTCCTGTATTTGCCAAACATTGTGTAATTGCATTTTGATAAATAATTAATAAAATTAATATATCTTCTTTATGATGTGGACAATATATGCATATGATGCCTTTGTAAAATATTAAGCTGGACCGAGGCCACTAGAACTTGCACTCTGTCCTATCGATACACTTCAATATACTATATCTTTATAGATAACGTTACAGTTATTTAAGTGTAACTTAGTTCTCAACTGCATGGACTCCTACATTAAGTCATTGTTACACTGCAAACCCTGTTGCAGCAAAATTGCTTTTGACTTGTTGAAGCTGCAGTTTTTTTTTTTAAATGACCAAAGATTACTAAAGACTGGTAGTTGTGGCTACACTTGAGTGTTTTGTTTCTGTATTCATTTTTATTTGTGATGCACTTTGGGCTTGTATTCTTTTGCTAAGGGAAAAGGTTAATTAAAAAGAAGTGTGCTGGGATATTGAGGAGATCTCAGGAAGGTTATAAAGGATTAAAGACAGATTTTTTATCTTATTATCTTGCAAGGTTTGTGGCCATTACCATATTCTCCCTTTTAATCATTTAAATTGTATAATTCACTGTTATAATTTCGTCTAACTTAAAACTTGGACTACAAACTCACTACAGATGGTAAGATAGAAAAATACTAACACTGTTTTGCATCTGGCCATGGGACTAAGCTATGTTGCTACAGGCTACAGTGCATAGAAAGTGCTATAGAAATACAATATCATGAGAATAGAAAAAAAAATACACTTCATAAAAAGGAAAGATATTTAAAACCTATCAAACTCAGAAACAAGGAATGCACTGCAAAAACATGGTCACAAAACCCTTTACTTTTATGAAAATTGCCAAGAAGCTGTCATAACTATTCATGCAAATGTCATTAACACATGCAGTCAAATAGAACATCAGTATATATTTTGACAGCTTATTTGTCTTAAAAAAAAAAAAAAAAAAATCAAATGGATTATTAAATTACCATCCGCGTTTAATCTAAAGGTAACTCAGGTATAAAATATGCAAACTCTTTTAACAAGATGTAGTTCTGCTAAAGAGGATTTTTTTTTTTTGTTGTTGATTTTTTAAAAGTTCCCCCCAATAAAATATAACTAATAAACTTGTCATTTATATTACTGTAATGACTGATTGACAACTTGCAAAATATACATATGTTTGTATTAATATGACATAATATACAAACAGAATTGTTAATGTAATTAAACATACAAGGACACACTGTACAAGCTGCCTTGTTACGACACCCCAGTGGATTCTCAAGGATGTGAGCCAGACTCCTGGAAATATTTTTCTTAACACTGTGGTAAATATGTTTCCCAGTGCTGCAGAGTTTGAGTTTAACATACGTGTTTCCCTTTTCCAATGACAACTTTCATATGTACATTAAACAGACCCACAATTACTGTGTGACTATACTGCCAGTCATATCTTTTTCAATGGGAGTTTCTGTAATTTAAAATAGACAGTAAACTACTAAACAACTTGTCAGGAGACGTAAATATAGAGCAGTGTGCACATGTATTATAATCTTCATTGTTTCTGTCGTTTTGATTTGCTGTGCATATGAAATCAAACCATCGGAACTGAAAATCTTGGAAAATTGTGAAAATAAATAAATTAGTGATTGCCTAATTTAATGGACGACTGTAATAGGCCACACATGCAATCAATTAAAAATAGTAAGAGAAAAGGAACACATTGCCACAAATGATAAAATGCAGGAGGCTTTTTAGAAGTTGTTTAAGATGCCTATAAAGCACAAAGGGGTGAAACATTTTCACCCATGAGTGCCTATTGCAGGTTGGTATATAAAGGATATAAATGACAAATCTTGAGGTGTTCTAATACATTTGCAACTACTGTATATATGTTTTAATCCATTTGTTAACCAGTAGAGTCAACTATAGTATTTTGTTTCTTGGTAGCTATCCAAATATGCACAAATAACCAAACACACCATAAGACCAAACTAAAAAGTAAAGCACTAAACCAACATTATTAAAATCATATCATCTATACAAACAAGCCACCACTGCACATTAAGTGTAGCTTTCCCTCTTTGTGCCAGTAAATGTTTTCTTTAAAACTAACAGAGACAGAGAGGGAAATGTATTGCTCCTCGCAACTGTGGAGCCACAAGCAGAGCTGTCTAACGCAGGGGTCTCCAATCCTGGTCCTGGAGGGCTGCTGTCGAAAATGTCTCTTTTAAACACACACTTTCTTAGTAAAATAAATTAAGAAATGGATTGCTTGAAATTGATTTTGCCCTCCGTGAAGTCCAGTATTTTCATGTTTATTTCAAATACTTTTAAACTTTGATTTTCATCTGATTGTTCAGTGATCAATAAAGCAGAGCGTTTACCAGCAACAGGGACGCTGACATACTTTACAATCACTATGTCAGAGTCACAGTCTTGGCTGAGTCCACTCCTGGTAGGCTCTCACGTGTACTGTAAAATCAATTGCTTTACTTAGATGAAAATGTAAGTACTTATATTGGACTTTATGCCCCACTCTAAAAAATGGAATTCCATTTTTTTTTTTTAAATATGGAATTACTTTGTTCCAGTGTATTTCACACAAGGGAGATATTCTATAACTGTGAATGGAAAACAACGACAACAAGGTGAGGGTTTTTAAACTAAAGTTACAAACTAAAGACATCATGCCATCTCTACTTAATTCTCAGATCATTTTTGTTGAATTTATGCTATTTTTTATTGTTGCTATTGTAAGTAATTTAATGGAAAGGTAAGGGCTGGAGGAGAACTGCAAACTATGCGGTTGAAAGATGAACGTCTTACTGTTCAGTTAAGAGCAAGCTCTCCAGATGAGAGGTCAGTACGGGTCTTAATCTGATGTCAGTATTATTAACTCATCGGCCGCTAGGAGGAGATTCATTGCAATGTATATTTTTTTATCCATGGGAATCATATGCACTACTTCTATTAGACCTGTATTAATGGAATCTGTTGCATTATGAGCTGAGTTCAGGGATTTTGTAAGTTTAAGCATGCTTGATGTTCCACATTGTTTATATACTGTGGCAAGGATGTCATTTGAAAACTTGCTAACAAGATGTTACATCTCTGTGTACCCTAATTTATAGATAACTTGTCTAGAATACACCATTTGCAGAACACAAAATAGTATTTGTGAGCTGCAATGTAACTTTACTAAAGACAGCATTAAGGGTGTACAATCCTTATTGCTTCTTATTTAACTAACCTTCTGGTGCTTGCTAACACACAGGCTATAGTAGTAAGGATGTTTGGCATCCTTCTCTGATTTTAATGTTATTTTGTTTGCTTACACAGCATAACGTGATTGGAACAACTTATCAATTGATGTACTCTAAAATACATTGAAGATCTCTGCATTTTTAAATGAGCTGTTTTAAAAGATTCTTATTTTGATCATACTTTCTTAGCATCGTTCTTGGATTGCTTTTTGCTTTAACGTGTTTTGCTATTGCCACTAGGTGGCCCCTGTAAACAGGATGCTTGCATCTCAGTGTACAAATCAAAATAAATATTTAAAAAGATGAGGATGTGTTGTACATGTAACTGGGCGGACCATGTGCACTGCAAGCGAGTGTCTAAACCACGGTGCAAAAGAGCCGGACTCCTCTGCATTTGTGGTTTTAGAGTTTTTAACTCATCTCGTCTCACCCACAGGGGACAGGACAGAATTTGTCACTGCCAGTTACAAACAGAATCACATTAAATGAAGCTTACCAAGACTTTAAAATGAACCCTTTCTGTCATCGATTGTCAAGGTATGACAGTTTTATCTACTACCATAGTTATGTTCTTTTTTTTTTAACTTTAATTGTGGGTATGCAGATGTTCATGCTGCCTTCATGCTGGACAGTAGCTTAGAAAGTCAAACTGCTGCTTCCCGGGACGCTGTTACTTAATGTGACAATTCCCCTCCCATGCTCTACAGTGAAGCGCGATTATGAAGCTCATTTTCAGCACTGGAAATATTGGGGTACTAACAGGAAGGAACACATTTTTCTATATAATCAAAATTTTGTTTAAAACGACTGGATATAACGAAAGATTGTTAAAGCTAAAAATGTCCAGTACTATCTAATGCACTTTCCAGCAATTGCCTAAAAAGCTACATCTACAGTTCACATAAAGTGTTAATGGAGTTAACATATGTATAAAACAGAGCTAGGAAAGACACATACGTGTGCTTAGGACCGATATCATAGTGTGAACAACCTACAGCGAGAGACTATTTGATGCTCTTATCCATATATCTGAATGACCCCAAATAAACAGCTTCAGCTTTTTTAATATGCTTTTTATACACACATTGATTTGGAATTCAAAAGTGAATATTTTTACAAATACCACATGCTATATACATATAAAGAAACTTATATGGCAACAGAGACTGTGGATACATTTCAATATGTACTAAGACAATGTCTCCAGGTTTGCTACTGACCCTTCTAATCCCAAGAGCTTTGAAATAATCAAGACTATACCAGGCCCACGATTTTCAAACTTGCCCTTGATCCAAATCAGGGCACGGTATGTATACTGTTTTCCTAAATGGCAGCTGCAGCTAAAACTACTCACTGTGGTTGCTGCTGGTTGCCGAGTATGTTTACCGAAAATATAAGGTGTTTTGTTCATTAAATGGTGGGTTGCCATAGGCATTAGAAACCGGCTTGTGTTTGTTTCTATGGGATTCCCCCCTGAGAAGTACAGCAATGGTGTTTGAGCCAGCTTTTGACTTGGATATCTTCCAGGTAGACATGGAACCAAGTTAAATATTTAAAGGTAGAAATGCAGTGCAAGATGAAGGAGAATATCCTCCATTTTATTATTATTTACACCTTTATTATTCAATTTTTTCCTGCAGTTTTTGTAGCTGGAGGAAACAAGCTCTGATTAGATTCAATGCACATGCAATAGCCGCAGCATATCTGCAGTATAGTATGTTCTTATCATAGTCTAGCAACAAAAGGTCATGGTGATAAAACTTTTTAAAATTTTATTTAGTGCCCAATTACTTAACCCCCAATTTTCTCCCCAATTTAGAACTAGAGCTGAAGGTTTAGTGGCTATTCTCTGATCACATGACCAAGCCTGTGTCCTCTTTTACATCCAGGAAAGGGTGTTAGTGTGGATGTTAGTGAGCTACCAGCCTCTTGAGGACAAGGGCTAGCCCTGCAGGTCTCCATCTCAACTCACTGGGCGCCTGGCCACTAGGGACTGCTGTAGCATGATGAGTAGAAGCAGTCCCTAATGGTTTTGCCTCCCTAACAAACAAGTGCGTCAGAGCCAATGCGATGATCCCTTCTGGAATCCCCAACGAAGACTGGCGATTTTGCACTGCACTGAAACCCTGTGCTCTCCTGAGTGCATGAATCACCCTCCACACTTTGGCCGTGCTTTTACCAGGTGAGCCACTCGGGGAGCACCATGATGATAACACACACTTACTGGGACAAAATATATACATTTTGGACTAATAGATTTTGCCATTATTAGACTCAGGTAGCAACACTGTTATATATGGGATTCTAATATTTGTTTGATGTCTACCGATACATCCATTCATCACTTCTAACATACTGTAGGGTCACACTGACAAAACATTTACCACTGTGCAATGTTAAAACATTTTCTTTTCTAAAAAAAAAAAAAAAAAGAAAAAAAGAAGACATTGATTTAAAACAGCTTCCAATAAATAAGGGCGTTTGAGGAGCTCCTACACAAACTTAGTTGTTTCTTTTATGTTGGTTTTATGTCTTACAAAAATGGTGCAAACTTAGCATGGTTGTAAATGCTTTGTGATTATGGCCTTTAATATGAGTATACATTCATTGCTGTATTTAGTTAATATAGACAGTCACAGTCCTAAATACAGCCTCCATTTAAATAATTGACATGGAGGGCTTCTTGGCATTTTACATACTTTAAGACAAAAACACTCTAATAGGTCTAGCACTCACTGTTAGAGAATGGCATACTGGAATTCAGAACCACTGAACACCAAGGGCATATGGTAATGATTTAAACAGCGGTGATGCTTAGATTTGCAGCACTTAAACAAATTCATTACCATTTTCACATTTTTTAGCACAACTTTGCAAACAAATGCAATGAAACAACAAATAGCTTTTGTCTGCACTTAAAATCTTGAGTCGTTAAACCTTATTAGTTTAAACACCTTCAAAAGCCACCTTTTTTCCATTCTTGTTTGTTTTAAACAAATAATATTGGGATATGACAACTGGTTCTAAAAAAAAAAGACAGTATACCAATGATTGCCTTATAGGCCAGTGGGAGAGTTGATCTGAACTTATCTCTTTAGTAAAAGAAAAAGAAACCACCCAAATGCAAAATAAACACCCCTCAATGTTGCAAATATTGTCTTATCCATTAGCAAAAGCTGACAAAAAAGAGAGGTTTTTCATTGTTGGTTGACAGGGAGAAGTCAGCAGAAGGATTCCATTCAAGCAAGTCTTGGGGGTTCAATGCAGTTAGGTTTTGTTTGGCACCATTCAGATGCCGTAGACCATGGTAACAAAGGCAGCTTTCAGCTTGCCTTGCTGTAAAAGCATTCTGAAAGCACAGAGCAGGGTCTGCTGGAAAAGTTTAGATGAAGCCCAGAGAGGTGAGCTGTGTGGTTTATGTTCCTGTTTATTTTGCACTGGAAGACACTGGAGGGCTTCATGAGGGCAGTCAAGCACATTACACCTTTCCTGAGTAAACAATTAATAGCCAACATTTCCAGCTTGGCTTCCTTTTGCACCCAAAGGAAGGGGGCTGGTTTGGCAGGACGGAAAAACAAGAAGAAAAATGGGTTTAACCCTAACAGCGTTTTAAGATAGTGTATAGCGTTAACAATGAGGAGGCAAGTCTCACAATTAGTGAGAATCATTGACATAAAGGAATACATTAACTAGGCAAAGAGATTACACAATTGACTCGTTGATCAGTTTTTTCATCCATGTTTGGTGGCAGTACAACTAGGAATATGTATGCCTGTGTGTGCTTCTGCACCCACCTGTGCATTTAAGTGCATTATGGTGTAGAATTTTTAAACAGCTGCAGAATAACAGGAAACCTTGAGGTGAAAAACCTCTCATTTAGGACAGGACATTTTATCGACAGTTTCTCTTTTCTCAACAATGGACTTCAGCCAGCCAGCTGTACAACCATACAGTTAATTTACCCTCTATTGACATGTGCTACAATACTTCTGGTCTGGAGGACTTGGAAAGAATACAACATGGTTTTGCACCTCTGGGGAAGGCTACATTTCAGGAAATACATTGTAGTGTGTGTGTGTGTGTGTGTATGTGTATATATATATATATATATATATATATATATATATATATATATATATATATATATATATATATATATATATATATATATATATGCATGTATTGCTTTCAGAGGAGCCATATCGTCTAACATAGGTATTATAGCTAGTATATCACAATTATACTTATAATGTTGCCTATTTGAGTGACATATGTCAGTTTAACATGGTATTACAGGAAGTATTTCCATTCAAACAGTAGTTTCTTCAAATAACTGTCAAGGTAAAGATTTATGAATGGAATTCCGTCCATTATATCTTTACTTTTTCAAATTCTAACAGCTGTCCTCCAATGAAACAAAGGAGGGGGAAATGTAGAATAAATAGATTGTACAAAATTAAACAATCCCCTCACCCACCCATTTTTCATGAGTAGAGCCCTCCCTTCACAGGAGGATTAAACCACTAACCTGCAGGACTAACCTGAAATGCAGTCCTAAACCTCCAGATTTCCATGTAGCCACTCCAGCTAAACTGACCTAAAGAATAACTAAGGAATTGACACATTACATTCTGGATAATTAGAAAATACCCCCTAATTATGAGGACCAATTATGGCCATCCTACAAACTGATGCTTTTAAAGAAAAAGCTTACCTCGAGTCTTGCTGTTCTAGAAAAAACGAATGCACCAACAAAATCATAAAGCATTTCTTTGAGAGATGGCACGCAGCAATATCCACCCGGTGTCATAACTCTCCCTGATTGCAATGCATGGTAAGAGACTAGTGGATCTCATATAGTGGTTTGAAAGCCGTAACGTTAGAGTTCATCAAATGCTTAATAAAATTTGCAGAATTAATAAATCCACACTGAGCACTGGCACAAGCATGACACAGCACAGACCCCAGTATAAACAAACAGTGTGTTAAAACTTTCCACAAAGTTTATGGAAAATTCATGAGCTACTACAACCCTGATCAATGCAGAATAAAACCACATTTTATTCAACCAGCTCACAAGTTTCTGCAAGCAGTAAGGATTTTCGACCCACATCAAGTTTGTATTTTGGATAAAGAACCCCTGCTGTTAGATTGTATTCCAGGGTTTGATGCTGACTGTAAATCAGATACAGAGGGATATCAGCTATATGCAAAAGGAAATGGCAGTGGAATTTCATTACTGAATTTTGAAGAAATGCAGAATAAATATTTCCCAATGTAGCAAGAAAGGCTAAAAGACATTTGTCATTTGTTACCAATTCTATGGATGGTAAGAGAAGTGTTTCTTCATATGGACACTTTTTCACAGAGCAACTTCAATCCATGAAAGAAGACTGGCTTAGCCAACTGACAGTTGAGAGAGTTTTTTTTTTTTTTTTTTTACACCATTTTGATTCTGCGTTTAAAACCAAACATTTATTTTAATGTGTTGACGTTGATGGCAAGCTACAATGCATAAAGCTCATGATTCAGACTTGCAGGAGATAATTGCTTAAACTCCAAACCTACATGATCAATTAAGTTTAGTAGATATTTCTTTGGAAAGGGAGATTATGGAGCACTCAGGGTAAACCCCCACAACACACTAATCCTTACCGTAGGGAATAGTAGCGCTGAGGGTTGCAAAACCGATCAACTAATTACCTTACCTCTGGGTCAACATTTCTTACTGGAATGCCAAGTAAACCCCCATCTTGGTTCCTGACAAAATCCAGAGTCCCTGAGAATCTTGCAGTGAATTTATGTGTCCTCTAACCTTTAGGCCAGGAAAACAAAGTCAATTTCCAGGTAACCAAGTTGTGCCAAAAAAATAACACTGCCTACAGGTGTCTTTTGATTGCTGCACTATTACTTTAATTAATGTTTCAAACTTAAAAGGGGAATAGTTATGCTTGTGCCTTTTTGAGTACAATCATTTTCAACTTGACTAGCTGTCAAATCTCAATGGAAATGTAAAACCTAATACACTTGAGCCACGGTTAATTATGGGAGTTGAGTTATTTCTGTTGCAGTGAGTGCTTTATCGTTTGTTACTTTGTAAGGGTTTGTATTTGTATGACCTCATTTCTGTCTGAAATGATCATAACCTTAAACTCACTGAGCAATGAGTGAAGGTTTAAATATAAGCATTTCAAAACGATTGCAACGTTTTTCAATCAATTTTCTAATTGTACAAACAGTTAAACATGCAAGCAAACCTGTTGCCTGAAAATCTAAGTTTTTACATTGTTGACTGCACAACTGGAATGCATGTTGATATTGACAACAGTTCAGTTAATTGTATGAAATTACTCTATTTTTTTTTTTTTTTTTTTTTGTTAAACAGTGACATAACCCTGACTTCCATTTTCCAATTTGGAACAGTTATGGTTTCTATTTTATTGACCTTATATGGAAAGTACTATTTGCAGCTAACTCCAAGAATTTAAAAAGTAAGAAAATTAGATTATAAACAAAAATGGGGAAAAAGGAGTGATGCCAACCAACATTTTCAAATCCATTTCTTATGCTGTATTGATCAGCAGCAATTCTATACTTTAATTATACAGACATTATGTTTTTTTGGTACCAGGAAGCTGAAGCCATATATACTAATGCTAAGGTATAACCCTTGGTTAACACTACTTTAATAGGACATACTGGGTGTTTTCAAAACCTGTTGGTCACTTTGTAATTCTGTCTTGGGAAAACCGATCACTGCTGAACAAAGACACCTTTAGGTTCTGGCACCATATTATGAAAAACAAGATTTTAAATGCAAAAGAGTAAACAATTTTTGAACATTTACAGATAAGAAAAGATCCACCTAGCTGAATTTCTTGGGGAATGTGAACTGAGGTATACTTTGGGATATGATGTGGGAGTTATATATTGCATTGTCATAGGAGTAACTATGGATATAATATTTATGGAATTTTATAGAAATTAAATATTAACCATATTCAAGCATAGGAAGTTGAATTAGTTAAACTTGACTTGTAAAAGTTGAATTACTGGCAATTTTAAAAGTTCCTGTTGATTCAAATGCAAATGCCAGTTTTATTTTACAGGTATTTTCTAAAAAAAACAAACATTGCAGAGTACACTTTTTACATTCAAACTTTAAATGGCAAGGCACTGAAAAAAAACTGACCCACTAGTTGTTTTCTGATATCTGTCAGTATTACATTAAATAGCACCTCTGTGCCCCATGACAGACAACCACCCGAGTATTCAACAACTGCAGAAAAATAAAATGAACACACATGTGCTTTATGTTTGTATTTGACCCATGTGTGTCATCACTGAAATACACAGAAGAATTAGAGGAAGCAGTCGAAGCCAAGACAATCTCAGGGAAAAGTTTTCTAGTGACAGATGGATGAAGTACTTGACGTCTTTATTTTAAGAACTTTTATTTTCTTGACACAGCCATTTTTGTACTGTATTTAGAAAATGAAAGACTGTTTTTACTCTGTACTGATATACTGTATTTAAAGAAGCAGTGTTATATGCTTAATAGTACTGTGGCTGTTCTGAAGAATAGCTTTCCCTGTAAAATACAGATTTACCAATAACTTTTCATTGTTTGTATTGCTGACAGTTCTGTACATTTTGTGTTATTTTACAGTAAAGCTATTAATTCATTTTTTAAAATTTGGATGAAACCCAGTATAATTAGACTCAGATGCCAAAGTATCAGATATGTTGAGGTGCTCGTTATTTCAATATGAGTAAAATATAATATAGGGTATTATTGTTACGCTCGACAGATTAAGAGGCATATCAGATAAAGCTCACCAGGTGAGTAATATATGGTTTTCTAGGAAAATATTTCTTACAATATTATGTGAGGTCATATATTTGTTGGGAAGTGTGTATTTTTTATAATTATTACTAAAGTAATGTGTGTGTGTGTGTGTGTGTGTGTGTGTGTGTGTGTGTGTGTGTGTGTGTGCGTGTGCGTGTGTGTGTGTGAGGTGTTTCTTATTATAAAAGAGATGTTATCTTGTGACACTTCTGTCTGCTCAAACTGCAGTGAGAGAAAAAACATATATAAAGTACGGTGCAAAAGTTTTAGACAGGTGTGAAAAAATGCTGTAAAGTAAGAATGCTTTCAAAAATAGATGTTAATAGTTTGTATTTATCAATTAACAAAATGCAAAGTGAGTGAACAGAAGAAAAATCTATATCAAATCAATATTTGGTGTGACCACCCTTTGCCTTCAAAACAGCATCAATTCTTCTAGGTACACTTGCACACAGTTTTTGAAGGAACTCGGCAGGTAGGTTGAGCCCAAACATCTTGGAAAGCTGACCACAGTTCTTCTGTGGATTTAGGGAGCCTCAGTTGCTTCTCTCTCTTCATGTAATCCCAGACAGACTCGATGATGTTGAGATCTGGGTTCTGTGGGGGCCATAACATCACTTCCAGGACTCCTTGTTCTTCTTTACGCTGAAGATAGTTCTTATTAACTTTTGCTGTATGTTTGGGGTCGCTGTCATGCTGCAGAATAAATTTGGGGCCAATCAGGTGCCTCCCTGATGGTATTGCATGATGGATAAGTATCTACCTTTACTTCTCAGCATTGAGGAGACCATTAATTCTGACCAAATCCCCAACTCCATTTACAGAAATGGAGCCCCAAACTTGCAAGAAACCTCCACCATGCTTCACTGTTGCCTGCAGACACTCATTCGTGTACCGCTCTCCAGCCCTTCGGCGAACAAACTGCCTTCTGCTACAGCCAAATTTTCAAATTTTGACTCATCAATCCACAACACCTGCTGATATTTTTCTGCACCCCACTTCCTGTGTTTTCGTGCATAGTTGAGTCGCTTGGACTTGTTTCCACGTCAGAGGTATGGCTTTTTGGCCGCAAGTCTTCCATGAAGGCCACTTCTGACCAGACTTCTCCGGACAGTAGATGAGTGTACCAGGGTCCCACTGTTTTCTGCCAATTCTGAGCGGATGGCATTGCTGGACATCTTCCGATTGAGAAGGGAAGTAAGCATGATATGTCTTTCATCTGCTGCAGAAAGTTTCCTTGGCCGACCACTGCGTCTATGGTCCTCAACGTTGCCTGTTTCTTTGTGCTTCTTCAAAAGAGCTTGGACACCACATCAGGAAACCCCTCACTGCCTTGAAATTTTTGCCTGGGAGAGACCGTGCTGATGAAGTATAACTACCTTGTGTCTTGTTGCTGTGCTCAGTCTTGCCATGGTGTATGACTTTTGACAGTAAACTGTCTTCAGCAACCTCACCTTGTTAGCTGAGTTTGGCTGTTCCTCACCCAGTTTTATTCCTCCTACACAGCTGTTTCTGTTTCAGTTAATGATTGTGTTTCAGCCTACATATTGAATTGATGATCATTAGCACCTGTTTGGTATAATTATTTAATCATACACCTGACTATATGCCTACAAAATCCCTGACTTTGTGCAAGTATATCTAGAAGAATTGATGCTGTTTTGAAGGCAAAGGGTGGTCACACGAAATATGGATTTGATTTAGATTTTTCTTCTGTTCACTCACTTTGCATTTAGTTAATTGATAAATATAATCTATTAACATGTCTATTTTTAAAAGCATTCTTACTTTACAACATTTTTTCACACCTGCCTAAAACTTTTGCACAGTACTGTATATATTAATTAGAAATCACAAAACTGGTACCGTAGCATGTGGCTAATTTTAAACATAAAGAATTTTTTTTTTTTAAATAAACTTTTGAATTGTGTTTTATCTTTAGGATAGGATGACATCTGTACTGCACCCAGGCCATAATGTACTTGAAATCTGACAATCCCTTAACCGTGATTGGTTAGTTTCTCTCACGTGATTTATAATTGGATTCAATTATAAATCACGTTTCTGAGACTTTCTTTTTGAGCCTACTAAATGTTTAGCCTGAGAACCGCTATCCTGGGGGCCTGACCTGGTGTAATCTTTTAATGTAATTACAAAAAGAACACAATAGCAGGGTCTATCTCTACATTAGCTGAACAGGATTTTCCGGTTTAACTTATAATATGCAACTGCCTGTCTGCACATGGCACTGCACAATGAGCAGACTTACCCTGCATTATCCATTTATACGCCTAATTTGCCATTCAGGTACGCTTTCTGCACAGAAGATGCATTCCAAAAGAATGGATTTTGTATCAGAGAAGAAATTGTGAGAAACTGCATTTCAAAAGTCGCTGAATCATTTTCTGCAATGTCTTCATTCAAGCACAGTAAGCAATTACATTTTTACACCAAGTAAATGATTAATGTTCAAGTCAACACATAATTGATTAAAATGCAGGCTACTGTAGTTGGCATGGGATTTATTTATAATTATTTTTTTAATGACACCAGAAAAATAGAACAAAAACAGCACTGTTAACTAAGACAATATACATTTCTCAACTGTGTACCCCATACCAGCCAACCATATTATAAAAAAAACACCCTGATAAATACACTGATTCTTTCACTTCAGACTTCCCAAAGCCTAGCTGGGTTCTCTGGTACAATTACTTTGGTAACCTCCAAAGCTGTCTTCAGTCCACATCGTAAACGCATCATATATTTTGACACAGTTCAGCACAATTGCCATGTGGACTTACATACATCCTTTGCCATGGCTGTAAATTCAAAATTAAAGCCATCACTATGATAAAAAAGTTGATGACCACAAAGTATATATCTATCACAATAGTTCACTGTATATGATACACAGGTCATTTTACTTTATAACAACAATAATATCAATCCTACAAGGTATACAACAATTCCAAATTGACATGTCAATGCAGGTTCCATCATTGTTAGAGGAAGTAGGCTCCACCCAGTCTCACATAACTAGGTTTGGTACTGCGAAGCTAACCTTTGACATTTCCCGGCTACACCAAGAAATAGACTTTAAAGCATAACTAACTGTAAACACTAAAAACTAACATAGCAAACTAGTGAGTGTTCTTCTGTTTTGAACTGGAGTGCTGGTGCCATTTAACAAACCTGCTCTATCTAAACACATTTTGAAGCGCTAAATGAAACTAGGTGCACTTATCTTACTGTGACTAACTCAAGAAAAATCACAGACCTGACACTGTGACTAAATTGTGACGTGTGTGTATATATACATACACGAATGGTGTAAACGATAAATGGACCATTAATGACTGTAATTAGTTGGTTGACTAATTGAATAACCCTTTCAAACAAACATTTTGACAAGATTACACTGTGCCCATTTTTCTAATATCAATTTAAATATTAAAGACCAAATGCAACTGAAAAAAAGTAAGATTAAACTAGATTTACTTTTTTAAATCTAAATAAGATTCTAAGTTTTAGCAGTAGCATATGCAATACACATCTTACCATAATTAGCAGACGGCACAAGCACTTGAACAGATCGTCTTTGACTCAGAGCACTCAGAGCATATCTAATTTATGCGATTTCTGGAAAACTAGACAAATAAACAATGGAGAAACTTTTCTAAGGTTTTTTTTTTAAACCAAACTAAGCAAATGCATTTCTTTAAAGACTTTCTGCTTGATTCTTTTGGCCATTTTTTTTAAATATTTGGTTATTACAACCCCCAACTAAAGGACTTTTTCAAATGATTATTTAACCATGAATAAAAATCCCTGCAATATTTTTGTTTCCACCAGTGAGGTTAAGGTCTGAAAGTTATGGCAACAAACAGTAGACAACAGTAAAGGCAGTCAAACAAACACTGTTCTTTTAATGTGTGCAGTCAAAATAGTTCATGAAATAATTCTTTAGCCAAGACCAATGGAGATTATTAAGTATGATAAGCCTTGTTTGTGTAAATTCATGTTAATCCATATTTGCCTAAGATGAGATGTCAGCAAATGTTCTGGACCTCTCCAGTTAATTAAAAATGATCATTTAAAAAATCTTTCACTAGGAGAGTTTATCATGAGATACAGTCATCACGTTTGCTTCTTTTGTTGAGTGGGGGGGGGGGGGGGGGGGGGGGGGGGGTGCATTTTTTAACATCTTGCTGATTTTAATGCTGATTTCTTCAATAACTGCAAACTTCTTTGGCTGATCTGGATTAACCTATGCCATCTTCTACAATATTATTATTATGATGCCTGTTTGCTGCTTATAGGTCATATTCATTTATATCTTCATTGTATCATTTTAACATACATATAGGGCCCTATTTTGAAGAAAGGCAAGTGTTTTATTACTCACTAAAAATTTGCTTTAAAATAGGGCCCATTTATTTATGGATTTAGGGATTTATAACCACAAAGAGTATAATCTACATAGCTGCTGTAGCTACATCAACATTTACACACATTTTATAAGACCAATAATGATCAATGATGAACACGGAGCTCAATAAACAGTGTAGTACTAACTTAACATCAACAAGGGTTAGGGGTAATACTAGCTTTATAACATCAAGTGTAAGATTAAGTATTCAGTGAAAGGTAATAGTAGCCGACGTTTAATACAATTTTCCAGTTGGGAGTTTTACATGTGTTTTGAGTAGAGCTTAGCATTTATGTATGCTGTGTATGGGGTGTGTCTGTGATTTTTATTGAATAGATTCATAGCAAATATAACAGCGGAGTTTTACAAAGCCCATAGAGCTGGACTGTACTTTTAGAGATTCCACTGCTACACAGCATCCTAAGTTACTGACTCTTTCAATGGGGGTATCACTCTCCTACCTCAGCTGTACATCTCTTTGTTGTCAGTTGCCAATTTTCTTTCACTCTGTCAGCTACTTACTGCATGATTTCCCGCTGAAGCGATGATAAGATTATGTCAAATGTGTCAAGGAAATGGCTTTGGCTGGTGAGATCTGGTAGGCAATAAAAAAGTTGCAGGTTTGAGTTAGAATCCTGATCTGTGTCTATAACAACCCAGGCAATGCTGAGCTAGTATCCTCAGCTGTGGTAACAACAACCCAGGCAGGGTTGAGTTAGTATCCTCAGCTGTGTCTACAACAACCCAGGCAGGGTTGAGTTAGTATCCTCAGCTGTGTCTACAACAACCCAGGCAGGTTTGAGTTAGTATCCTCAGCTGTGTCTACAACAACCCAGGCAGGGTTGAGTTAGTATCCTCAGCTGTGTCTACAACAACCCAGGCAGGTTTGAGTTAGTATCCTCAGCTGTGTCTACAACAACCCAGGCAGGGTTGAGTTAGTATCCTCAGCTGTGTCTACAACAACCCAGGCAGGGTTGAGTTAGTATCCTCAGCTGTGTCTACAACAACCCAGGCAGGTTTGAGTTAGTATCCTCAGCTGTGTCTAGGTTTGTGTCAAGCCTCATCTGAAATAATCTCTGTGTTAGATAAAGCACAAAGGGTTAGTGATAGCCCGATTGTCATTTAAAGTATAATAAAAAGACAAACGCCCCCAAATATCCCTAGTTGTATATAGACATCCCTATAGGTATCCCTAGTTGTATATAGACATTATTCTATGGCTAGGTACATATGAAAATAATATTGTAATAGCTAGATTCGCTCTAGGCCTTTTAACACTTCTAACTTTGCATGTTGTAACAGATTTTATGGCTAGTGTGTTTGATTTAAAAAAAAATGTTGCATACCAGGTGGCTAATACAATACCTGTGTAGTTGCTTTTAAATCATGTTAAAGCACTTAAGAACTTTGTTCTTTAAGAGTAAGATGAATTCGTTAGGCCTTTTAACACTTCTAACTTTGCATGTTGTAACAGATTTTATGGCTAGTGTGTTTGATATATATATATATATATATATATAGTATATATATCATATAAATATATATATATATATATATATACATTATCAAGGTTACCAAACATGTTTGCACAATAATGTTCACATGCTCATAATATGGATTAATTATACATTACCAGGGCTTCCTTAGCTCTAGTGCTGCTCTGAAAAATATTTCACTTGGAACAAACACATTGTTTTAATACATAAACCTTAATCATTACTGGAGGCAATTTACTCCAAACTGTTTTAAATTTGAATATGCACCTATAAACGTACTGTTGGGTCTCATATCTGCGTATTAAGTTAACACTGTTTCCTATCATTCGGGGAATGGATGTCTGGGTTACAACCCAGGCAAGCCCAAATGAGGCTTAACATGATTGCAAAAAGGACAAGTCCCACCAGTCATTTAAACATTTACTTATACCATTAAAATATTTTTTATTTGACTGGCATGTTGAAAAAGAATACCTGTGTAAAACACATTTAATAAAGTGTTTTTGACACAGCATGCTGGCCAATAAATTAAGATTTATAAAATATATGCAAAGTCACATGCACAGAGATCAGGGGCAGAGAATACAGTTTAATTAATTTGTGGACAGCATACATTGTTATACATTCAATAATTGGCTCATTCAATACATCATTTGAAAGGCTGAAATCTTTAGATTTCAACAACATGGATATTGTACAGGGTAAAATAAGTTTCCTTGTATTTGCGCCATGTTTTTTCATATAAGTCAGGGGCAAACACATTTTGTACTAGCATTAGAGGTTTGTATCGTGATTAAAATCAGACCCAAGTTCTTGATGGGCCAGTTTGCCCATCCCTGATCCAAAAGAAAGCAATACACAAGTCTGGCTCAGCCACATGGGTCTTTTAAACCTTGGCTACTAAGCTTTTTTTGATGATTACATCTTTATTTTCCAAACTGGGCTTGCTTCATGGTATGAGAAAGGAAGAGAATTACTTTTTTTTTATCACTTTATCGACCTGGGCTGGAATCCAACTGGTAATCTATCTGTGTAAGGCTTCAAATCTCATTCCCAAACCAGTATCTGAAATAATTTAATATTAGTCCAAAGTACAGTAGAACTGCCCTTTAAATAGAATAGACATTGGTGAACAACTTTGCATTTACAGTGTGTGCTGTATACTAATCAATACCAATGAGTTGCTTTGCATTTACAATGTGTACTGTATACTATTTACATTTACAATGTGTACTGTATACTAATCAATACCAATGAGTTGCTTTGCATTTACAATGTGTACTGTATACTAATCAATACCAATGAGTTGCTTTGCATTTACAGTGTGTACTGTATACTAATCAATACCAATGATTTGCTTTGTATTTACAGTGTGTGCTGTATACTAATCAATACCAATGATTTGCTTTGTATTTACAGTGTGTACTGTATACTAATCAATACCAATGAGTTGCTTTGTATTTACGGTGTGTACTGTATACTAATCAATACCAATAGTTTGCTTATTTCTTTGGTATAGAAAGTAACAAACCCTGAGCATAAACAGATTTTGAAGTGGCTGCCTCAGGTGTTTGTATGGATCTCTTAGAATACTTGCTCTAAAGTCATGTTGGACGTGCAGCTGTCAGAAAAATATTGGCTTGAGGCAGAATAAACATTAAAGTTTATTATGTCTCTTTAATGTAGATTCTTAGTGGAGTGTTTCATCAGAAGCAAAAACAGAAGGTTTGCCCTCAGTCTGGGAATATTGATTCTTAATTTCCCCAAATACAGGTTTGTAGGTAGAGCTGAAGTATTGCAGATTGCAAAGCATTAATGTTGCACAACGTGTCAGTTCACTGTGGGCAGTGTTCATTGTTCTCAGGAGGATAAGACTAACAGCCAGGAGGTCCTGCGTTCAAATTCTAGCCTTGACTGAGTCATTGTGTGGTCTTGGACAAGTCATGTTGTCTCCTACTGTCCAAATCCCTACCAGATGCAACATCAGAAGCAGGAGTGTACAAAAATGCGCTATAGGGTGGTGTAGCCCTAGCATTACATTGTAATTCTGGCTCAGCTATCCTTAACAGTAACATAATCTATGATAGCTGTGAGCATTTTTTTAAATATGAAGGCTGAAAATGACAGAAAGCATTGGTTTTTATCACGGTTGTTATTGTTTTGTTGTTTGGTACTTTTTAAAATCAGCTATAATATAAGGATATCAGCTCCATAATTAAAATGTAATCTTAAGGTAGACTCACCCTTTGTAGAAGCACAAACACTTTAAGATAAATCTCTTATTTGACTAATCATTTTTTTACTTCCTTGATAATGTGCTTCCATTGTGCCTAAATCGTTTGGGAGATATTTTTCCATTCAGTTGTATAATTTAAAAAAAAGACAGGACTAGCCAGTCTTGATGGTTAAAAATACATGGAGGTCCTGGGATGCTATAAAATGATGCAGCCAGCCCCTTGGTTATAGAACCCAAGTGCCTAATGTTGTCCCTAAACCCGCACAGCTCTCGAAGCACCAGGCTCTCAGAGGAGAACAAAGTCATGCTAAGAACCCACCCCACCCCCCTTAAAATGTATTTCAGCACTCCTCAGCAGATGTGCACAGAAAGCTACTGTATATTCTTGACAATGCACTTTTACCTCACTCCTCCTATTAAATTAAAATCTTGCAGAAATTACCACAACTGAATTGTACATGTTTTTGCTGCAGTAAATGTAAGGTATTATAACTCCTTTAATTCATGTTGGTTCCAGATCACATTGGTGTATGGAGAGAAGAAGAGGAGTAAGTACCAGCTAAATCTAATCAGCTATCGAAGCACTTGCTGGAATAAACAACATTGTGAGGAAGGTAAATGTACACAAGTCCAGATGTCTTAATCACAATGACAGACTGGATTAAAAGCAGTCTGCAAGCTAGAGGAAGCAGTCTTCTAGTTGGTTTAGATTTCTGATCTTTCCCATGGCAGCTTTCAATCACATTTTCAAAGGCAGATGTGTTCTGCTGTAAAAAACATTGTTAAGTGTTAACTTGAGTTTGTGTGGTGTTTGGTTATACAGTGGTGTGTTTGAGATGTGTTCACCTTTCCAAAGAAGTTTGAGTGAATAACTCTATAGAACAGCGAAACAAAGCAGATCATATGGGATGCTGTCATTTTTAACTGTAGCTATGACAGTGGCATGAACCTGCTGTAGAGGGTTAGACTAGCTGTTGAAGGTAGTCAGTAGTTATTGCACAGTAAAGTACTGGAGAGATATAGGCTGGCATTTAATTTTCAACACACTCAAAATGATATAGCACCAATAGACTTAGACTTAAAACATATGCAGAGCAGAACGCAAAATCACTGAAAGCAAAATCAACATCACTGAAAGCAAAAAAAAAGGAAAAGAAAAAGGGGCTTTCCAAACTCTTGTTTGTTTTAATGCAATGGTTTATAAAATGTGTCATTAATTCATATATAATAATGCGTGAACGAACACAGTTTCCTTCTGAGTGCATGCAAAGAATGCACGCAGTCTGTTCACGTAACACTCCACACATAGTAAACCCCGAATGAACATCCACTCCTCATGAACAGATACTTATTTTAAAGTAGGACCAATTTAGTCTTTGTACTTTGGAGAGGCTGTTGTCAAGCAGTGAACAGACAAGGGCTGCTGTTAATGGTGAAGAATGTATAATATGCCTCATTTTATTACTTACTACTCACACTTTCGCCTACATTTTCTTTTGTTGCTGGATTTCGAATACAGTCATATCAACATAACACCAAACAGAGCAATAGACCAAAGTGTATTCTGAACAATATGCTATCTAGAGCTCTAGTTAAAGAATTTGTTATACTTTTTGTAAATAGTAACTTTTATAATAGTACATTTTGTTTTACTACCAGTTCCAAAAGTGTGATTTGTGAGATACATTTTATAGAGTTGTAACACAGGAGTTATAAATACACATACAAATGTCAGTCACAAAGATAACTGCTGATAGTGGGAGAGACAGTGCGTACAGTATCAGAATGTATTTTACTGCCAATCTCAATCTGAATGTCATCTAAATTTTATTTGCCAGATAGGAGCCTCACACGAAACATATAATGACAGCTTTTGTTTAACAAGCCAATAAGGATTTTGACATCTCCGTGCTGTAACAATATTGTAAAACATCTGCTGTTTCTTAAGTGGAGGTTTTTCTCATGTTTATAGTGGGAAAAGGTTACCTGCAGTAGTAGAGTAGAGTAAGATTATTTTTGTTCAGGACCAGTAATTATTTCAAAGTTAGGTTAACATGTATAGTTACAAAATTAATAATTTATGAAAAACATTCATCGGTTTTACAACTAATAATAATAATAATAATAATAATAATAATAATAATAATAATAATAATAATAATAATAATAATAATACTTATCAGTAGGTTAATTGGTTAAACGCTCCTGTTAGCATTCAGCTTGCTTGTTATTTAAGGGTTTTGTATTCAGTAAGCTTTATTGATAAACCAGGACGTGAGTTCAGTTGAGACGTTGGTAAACAATGTGTACAACATGTGTGCACTGCAGTGATAAAGCTGTAAGATTGTAATCACTCTGCACCCAGCTGCATTATTGATCTCAGTTATTTCTGAATCACAACATTACAGCAGATTCACGCTTAGTGGAATATCGTTCATGAGTGGCACTCAATGTAAAGTCGGAGACTTCCCCTGCTTGGCATGTGCGTGTTAAAAATAGTTTTGAGAAAGCAGTGTTTGCACAGTGACAAAACTATTTAAAATCTGTTGTATATTGTATTTAATGTTCTATTTTAACTTCTTTATATTGGTTAAATATTATAATGTTTATACTATTTAAATTAGAATGCACATTTTTCGGAATATTAGTTGATCGAATAATAGTTTTGATAGCACTCCTTATTTGGAATATGTAAGCGTACTTGCACACTCACAGTCCTGACGAGAAGGAACGTATGAGTTCTATTGCTAGATTTAATTCTTTTAGTTTTAAACTTTTTTTTATACAACATGCATTTTTATGAAATATCAGTTTCCATTCTGTTAATCTTATACAATCTGTCACTTGCATGTGCATCTGGTACTTTACATCGCAATACAATATGTTGCCATTTCGAGATGTTATGTGTTTCCATAGCATTGAAACACATGTGACGAATCTTCATGCAGGTACACCAGCGTCCGTGGTAAAAAGTTTGAGGTCCGTGGTTATTTATTTTAAAAAAGTACTATTTACAATCTCTGTTGAAAAAAGACATGATTTATCTATGTACATATTGCAATTGCGATGCGAACAGGTTAGAGTTGACCTCTGCTTCTCCCCGTAAACTGACAATAACAATATTCTACCGTAACTATGGTTACTGCAGAATCTTGATGACACTGAACCGCCTACGGAAGCCTGGTTATACAATCTGATTAAGCGTTAGTTACGTTCGCGTTGTGCACAGTTTTCTTTTTCGTAACATTGAAAAAAACATGGCGTCGAAAAAAAAGATCGTTCAACCCAGTTTGGGAAAGAGAATATTTCATTTTTGAAAGACCCACAGATTATTTTATGGAGTGCGCAAGATGTGGCCAAGTAATGAAACAACTCAAGCCAACAGTAGCTCGCGACCATGCTGAAAAATGGTGCAAAAAAATATCTAAGACTTCAAACATGTCGAGTGTAGAGAAGGATAGATTCATCAAGGAGGCCAAAGCCAACGGAGGAAGCCAGGTAAAGTCAATGGCCGACTTTGTTAACCGCAATCTCAAAGATGCACAGAATGATCTTTGCCTAGCCTACAGTTTAGCAAAAGCCAAACTGCCATTTAGAGCAGGCGTCGTTTTCAAAGAAATGGCTGAAAAAAGACCCAAACGCTGCTCCTTTTCAAAGACTGCATTGCAGTGCAAAAACTGTGTCAAGAAACATAGAGGATTTAGGTGGCTGTCTTTACAGTGAAACTGTTCAAGCAGCAGTAGATGCACCGTTTGCAAACTTAATGTGCGACGAGAGCACTGACCGCAGTGACAAGAGTCAAATAATAATTTCTCATCGTTTTGTGAATGTTGACGCAGGTGAAATTCGCTGACTTTTTGAGCTTAATTGAAATAACCGAGCGTTGTAATGCACAAAATCTGAGTGAAGCCATCGTTGGTTGTTTGGAAAATGACCGAAACAAGTACCCTGTAGAGAAAATTGTGGGATTTACATCGGACGGGGCATCTGTAGTGCTAGCCCACCGTGAAAGTGTTTCAAGGCGATTGAAAGATCGCTATGGCGATTTATTTGTCCAGCACTGTATGACTCATCGCCCAGTCTTAATGGCTAAAGATGCTGAATCAGTCATACCTGACTGTGGAAGACACGATCAAAGTGACACTGAGACATTTCAGTGGGGCTTCAAGAAAAAAGGAGTTTAGACAGATCTGTGAGCTGAATCAAGAGGAATACTCAAACCTGGTTAACTACAAAAAAATTCGCTGGTTAAGTTTGGCAGCCTGCGTTGAGAGGTTTGAGTTACTGCGGGATTCTCTAGTGCAATACTTTGAGAGAGAGGCATTTGGGAATGGGTCACCGAGTTATATAACAAGTTGCCAGAATATCCATGATATGCTGTAATCTCCTAAATTCATTCTATATCTAAGTTTCTCGAATTGGGTTTTGCCACTTCTCGCATCAATGAATCTAGCGCTACAGAAAGAGAACTCAAATCTATACAACGCATACTGTTCTTTGGAGAAATACTGCAAGGTAATTTTGAAGCTGTTTAAACAGCCTTCAAATGAGGCTTCTACACGGGAATCTTTCATAACTCCAAGCGACCTGTCTATCCCTAGTGCCAAGGTCACAGAGATACTGAGGGAGTGTGAGGAGCAGCACTACTTGCCAGAAACAGAGATTGCTAAGGTAAAAGCAACGTTCATTGAATATGCAAAAAAACTTGAACAGGCATTCAAGTCCAGGTTTCCTGAAAAAGAGCTGGTGAATTTCTTGCTTTATTTGGACCCCTGCAACCAAAAGCCACCAGTCTCAGAAATCCCAGAACTTGCTGCAAGATTTATAAAGCACATTAACTCCAGCAATTCCAAACAAAGTTTAAATGCAATATACATTGTACTGCGAGGACGAGGCTGTGAAGACACTTTTCAACTCAGACTGCTGTGGCAGTGACGTTACCAAATTATGGTGTATTTTGTTTAAGTCAAGTAGTGAGGATGAATACAGTGAACTAAGAAGGCTGTCACTTCTTTTACTTGACACTGAGCCTGACACCAGTTGCTGCGAACGAGGCTTCAGGCACATGAACTGAATTTAAACATCCACAAGGAACTGTCGTGTTGATGCATGTCTACGTATTGCAACTGCAACAAGCACAAAGGACTTCGATGTAGCTGCGGCGGCAAGGTGCATTCAAAAACACTAAGTCAGTTGAATTTATTATTATTATTATTATTATTATTATTATTATTATTATTAACTACTGTAGCTACAGTAGACTCATATATATATGTCAACACGACGAGAAGTAACTATATGACACACGAATCGAGGATATATAATATATATATATATATATATATATATATATATATATATATATATATATATATATACAGTGGCTTGCGAAAGTATTGACCCCCCCTTGGCATTTTTCCTGTTTTGTTGCCTTACAACCTGGAATTAAAATGGATTTTTATTTGGATTTCATGTAATGGAGATACACAAAATAGTCCAAATTGGTGAAGTGAAATGAAAAAAATAACTTGTTTCAAAAAATTCTAAAAAATAAATAACGGAAAAGTGGTGCGTGCATATGTATTCACCCCCTTTGCTATTAAGCCTCTAAATAAGATCTGGTGCAACCATTTACCTTCAGAAGTCACATAATTAGTTAAATAAAGTCCACCTGTGTGCAATCTAAGTGTCACATGATCTGTCACATGATCTCAGTATATATACACCTGTTCTGAAAGGCCCCAGAGTCTGCAACACCACTAAGCAAGGGGCACCATGAAGACCAAGGAGCTCTCCAAACAGGTCAGGGACAAAGTTGTGGAGAAGTACAGATCAGGGTTGGGTTATAAAAAAATATCCGAAACTTTGAACATCCCACGTAGCAGCATTAAAGCCATTATTAAAAAATGGAAAGAATATGGCACCACAACAAACCTGGCAAGAGAGGGCCGCCCATCAAAACTCACGGACCAGGCAAGGAGGGCATTAATCAGAGAGGCAACAAAGAGATTGGAGTATCTGTCCATAGAACCACTTTAAGCTGTACACTCCACAGAGCTGGGCTTTACAGAAGAGTAGCCAGAAAAAAAGCCATTGCTTAAAGAAAAAAATAAGCAAACACGTTTGGTGTTCGCCAAAAGGCATGTGGGAGACTCCCCAAACATATGGAAGAAGGTACTCTGGTCAGATGAGACTAAAATTGAGCTTTTTGGCCATCAAGGAAAATGTTATATCTGGCACAAACCCAGCACCTCTCATCACCCCGAGAACACCATCCCCACAGTGAAGCATGGTGGTGGAAATATCATGCTGTGGGGATGTTTTTCATCTGCAGGGACGGGAAAACTGGTCAGAAATGAAGGAATGATGGATGGCACTAAATACAGGGGAATTCTTGAGGGAAACCTGTTTCAGTCTTCCAGAGATTTGAGACTGGGACGGAGGTTCACCTTCCAGCAGGACAATGACCCTAAGCATACTGCTAAAGCAACACTCGAATGGTTTAAGGGGAAACATTTAAATGTCTTGGAATGGCCTAGTCAAAGCCCAGACCTCAATCCAATTGAGAATCTGTGGTATGACTTAAAGATTGCTGTACACCAGCGGAACCCATCCAACTTGAAGGAGCTGGAGCAGTTTTGCCTTGAAGAATGGGCAAAAATCCCAGTGGCTAGATGTGCCAAGCTTATAGATACATACCCCAAGAGACTTGCAGCTGTAATTGCTGCAAAAGGTGGCTCTACAAAGTATTGACTTTGGGGGGGTGGGGGGGTGGGGGGTGAATACTTATGCACGCTCAAATTTTATTATCTTATTTCTTGTTTGTTTCACAATAAAAAATATTTTGCATCTTCAAAGTGGTAGGCATGTTGTGTAAATCAAATGATACAAACCCCCAAAAAATCCATTTTAATTCCAGGTTGTAAGGCAACAAAATAGGAAAAATGCCAAGGGGGGTCAATACTTTTGCAAGCCACTGTATATGGGAGAATGTGCTTTAAATCGGACTGTGCTCTGCTGTTTGCTATACACCCCCCATGTCCGTCACTGAGTCCAGTAATTTTGTTAAGTGTCCGTCGCACAACTTGGTGGTGCCGACCGCTGTCTTCATGTACATTATTTCATGATAGCAAATTCTTTGCTTTTAACACCACTGAGGTAGATGTATTTTAAATGTGAAAAATAAATAGAACAATTAATTTCATTGTTTTTACTTTTCTTTTATGTCTTGTGATGTTTTAACATTTGTGTGTAATTTCATCCTTCATGCATTTAATGTTTTACCAAAACTTTCCAGAAGAAACTAACGACAGTGACAAATACAAATCCATAAAGTGTGCAAAGAGATCGTTCAAAGCATTCTTTTGGAGAAGTATTTCCCTGTTTTTATAAAGACTACAGGATGCCTTTTTAATAACACATAGTTGTTACACTTTATGTTCCAAACATCAGGCAGACATGCTTAATTAAGCCGGCTGAACTTTGGCACAGGCTCCGTCTGTAAGTAATGTCATGGGTCTATGTAGCTGAAGGGAGTGCTAATTGAGACAGTTGTCCAGAGCATGTGTGGCAAATGCACATCTGAGTAGAAAACAATATGTGATTTAATATGAAGAATATGGATGCACAATTTAAACATGTGCTAATTGAGGTCCACTGGGGCCGTCATCGGTAATGGTCTTGACCATGTTTAACCTCTGACTGATTTTCTGGGTTAATAAAATCACTTATTTATGAAAAGTTAGGGGTGTAAATAGCAAAATAATATCACAAGTCCCGATTTACATTGGGCTAACATCTAATTAGTGTGCAAGTGATGTGATAACCATGGGGCAAGGTAAATCTAAATGTGCCAAATGATTATGCCCAGTTTTTTGGTATTAAAGCAAAAAATATAAGGCGCCCCATAAAGTGTGTGTGTGTGTGTCTGTCAGAAACAGATAAATGAATGTGTGTGTGTGTGTGTGTGTGTATATATATATATATATATATATATATATATATATATATATATATATATATATAGAGAGAGAGAGAGAGAGAGAGAGAGAGAGAGAGAGAGTCATTTATTGTTTTTTTACACAAAACTAGAAATGATGTACTAGAACATCTATAAAGTTGTTTCTTAGTAAATATAAATATATTTACTTAAAAAGAAATAGCACCATGTATTAGTTCTTGAACCTGCCTACTTGTATTCTACAATTATAAAAAAAATGTAACATAAATCCACAATAACCATAAAGGAACTAATACACGTCTATGTACTTCTAAATACGTAGCTCTCTGGGCTATAGTTATGGCTGTACAAACGATTGCCTCTGCAGTAAGTCTGTCACTGGTGATATGATATGACCCCCAGCAGGAAATAATGTGGGTGAGATTTCGAACTTAATGAGTGAAATGTAGAATAAATACAAAATATACAGTGTACTTTATCACTAATACATGATAATTAGCTTAATGCAAAATGGTATGTAATTAGAACAAGGTGATTTGATACTATAGGTGTTATTTCTAAAGAGGAAAATGAGCAGAGTAAATTGTCATAACTTTTCAATGAAATCAGCTGTTCAGCCAGGACAAAAAGAAACACATTTAACAGCACCAGGCACTCTTAACACACTACAATGGCATTGTTTGGGGAGGGGGGTGGGGGAGGGGTTTCTTTTAATTGGGCTTTCCAGAGCAGCTGGTGTTGCTTGGTAGGCACTTACTATCCAAGTCTTGACCAGACCCAAGCCCTTTGTCTTGTGAAATTTGAAACACAAGCTAGAAATACAAGGTTGTGTAAGACTGTGGTTTAAAGAACTGCCAGCAATCTGCAATAAACAAATAAAATAAAGTGAAAAAAGGATTTAAAATGCATTTAGACTCAAATAACGCCTAAAGCCTTTCCTAGCTCTAAAAGCAGACGTTGAGCTGCCCTTCATTTTAGATTTGTTCACCCATTGTTTACCTTTAATCAGGTAAATTGGGGATTACATGTCTATTTGCTGATGAACAATTGCAGAGGTTGAATGTCATGTTCCGTATCAGATTGAAAGGCTGTATGACATTAAGCTTACAGTAATCCCTAAAGTGCTGTCAGTCTGGAAGTGCATTCTATGTAAATGAGCTTGAGCTTGGCACAGCAGTTAAAAGGATAATAAGATGCCAGAAGCTGATTATGTGCCCAGTCTCCCAGAATTAACTACAGTAACTGCAAATTCCTTCTGACCCAGCCCACTTCAAACCTGAAATACATTCACATTTGCCTTTTTGTTGGTGCTCGAGTAATTACATACATATTCCAAGTAAATTTCAACAACGCAAGTTTCATACTGGGTGTTTCACAGACCCTGATTTGCAATGATTTTGGACTACCTTATATAAAGTAACATTAGGTAGTCCAAGACTTGGCTAAAGCCAGCTCTTAATTATTTGGGTGTAGGAAAATGTTTTTGATGAAGCTACATATTTTATATTAATTTTACAGCAAGAATTCCTGGTAGCACTTCCCATTAAGTGTCTCTAATTACTGTGTATTTACATAGTAGTTACTTAGTAAATGCAATACTTAATGTAAAGTATTACCAAATTCTTTTAACTATTCACTATTAACTGTACCGGTTATATTGATTGCTATAAAATATTTTGAAGTAATTTTGCTAAATTTTGTCATTCTTTACAACCCTTATACAAGTTTAGTGCAATACTGTAATGGAGCAAAATAAGACAAATTGAAGCAAGGTAAATCACAAAGACCTTGGTAATGCATGGTGAAAGCTGAAAGCTGGGCTAAACCAGATAAAACACTTTAAATGCATAATAAAACTGTTAGGACAGCCAAGCAAATGGTAAAACTGCTGTGCAAATGTATGCTGGGAATACGTGGCAGACCATATGAATAAGCATGGAAGGCTGTTCATATTGTAGTCTGAATTGTGTTTCTAGACAAACAGGAACTGGGACAGCTATGGTTAGATTAGGGAGTACTGTAAAAGTGTTACCTTCATCCATTGTGTCCGTGTTAAACCAGAATGAAACTCTGCATGCCTTGACCTAAACACACACCCTGCTCTGTAATTTAATTGGATGGAAACCCCTGTTAATCAAAGACCCTGCGGGTTGGGTTTTCTGTTCTGTTTTTATTAGGTTTCTTTGTGAAAGGCAGCACATGTGGGGGTTAGGGATTGCAGTTTGTTATCTAATCGCTGTGACAGGTGATGCAGACACTGCATGCCATTACGCCCAAGCCTTCGGAGCGTGCGTAGTGGTCGTCCAAAAAGTGCAATAAAGTTGCCATTGAGAAGTTGAGAAGTTACCAGAGCACCCCTCCCAGCTCTCAACCTCCTCCACTGTTACCAGAGCACCCCTCCCAGCTCTCAACCTCCTCCACTGTTACCAGAGCACCCCTCCCCTACCCTCCCAGCTCTCAACCCTCTCCACTGTTACCAGAGCACCCCTACCCTCTCCACTCTCAACCTCCTCCACTATTACCAGAGCACCCCCCTCCCAGCTCTCAACCTCCTCCACTATTACCAGAGCACCCCCCCTCCCAGCTCTCAACCTCCTCCACTATTACCAGAGCACCCCCCCATCCCAGCTCTCAACCTCCTCCACTATTACCAGAGCAACCCCCCCTATCCCAGCTCTCAACCTCCTCCACTATTACCAGAGCACCCCCCCCTATCCCAGCTCTCAACCTCCTCCACTGTTACCAGAGCACCCCTACCCTCCCAGCTCTCAACCTCCTCCACTATTACCAGAGCACCCCCCCCATCCCAGCTCTCAACCTCCTCCACTATTACCAGAGCACCCCCCCCATCCCAGCTCTCAACCTCCTCCACTATTACCAGAGCAACCCCCCCAGCTCTCAACCTCCTTCACTATTACCAGAGCAACCCCCCCATCTCTCAACCTCCTCCACTATTACCAGAGCACCCCCCCCCTCCCAGCTCTCAACCTTATTCACTATTATCAGAGCAACCCCCCCATCCCAGCTCTCAACCTCCTCCACTATTACCAGAGCAACCCCCCCATCCCAGCTCTCAACCTCCTCCACTATTACCAGAGCAACCCCCCCATCCCAGCTCTCAACCTCCTGGCATTAGACACGTCAAGATTAAATCTAATTATGAGTAGCCAATACAAATACAGTAAACAGACCGAGCACAATTGAAGGTGGAATACACACAGAATCCCACCAGTATATTGTATGTTCTTGTGAAACAGCCGGGAGAAAAGTACCATCTGAGAAAAGAAACTGCAGAGATATATTTGCTGAAAGAGAAAGGCTGCAGAGCAGCTGCTCTGTGTCCTGTTATGTACCCCAACAGCTTATACTCAGCATTTTGCATTCGGCATATGGCAAGGAAGTTGAATTCAAAGGTCAGCAGAACTCCTAATTATATGTCTCTTTTCCCAGCAGTTATTTAGTTGTGTGTAATTATAGACAAATACAAAAATGATACCACCTTTTACAGAACTGTTCATGAAGGTTCTGGGTTGCATTTTTTAACAGCAGGGCAATGTAGTTCTAACCAAGGCTTTAAAAAAAAAAAAAATCAGTCAGGAAACTCATGTAATAGATTATTTATTAAAACAGACTAGCAACGCTACTACATTATACATTTTTCTTTGGCCTTTGGCCTCACTGTTCGAGTTACCCCTGCCCATAAATTAGCTTGCAGAGAAGTGAAGAGGTTGACTGTTAGATGAAGCCAAAAAGCAGTCGGTGGCTGGGGAGGAGGAGGGGAACTCTGGCGCACAGCAGGGACATAATGGATTGAGGTGAGATAAAAATCCTTTCCTTGCCGATCATTGGATATATTCTTTATCGAAGGACAAATAAGAAACTGGCTATCAGACTGATGATTTAATCTGATATTTGAAGCGCCTAAAATATACTTGCTGTTAATGTGATTTGATTTAAGGTTAAAGTGAGTTCCTGCCAGAATCGCTGCTTTGCTTAATTTCTTATCTATATTAGCAAAAGCAACATTATCACTGGAATAACACATTAGGTGGAAAGATTGCAATCTGCCTCTGTGATGCACAGCATAGGAAGTCATGTCATTAGGTACTGGGAAGCAGCAGTTCACTTTTTCAAAATGTATAGTGTTTTTTTTTTTTTTAAATCTGAATATCCTTAATTAAACTTCAAATGTGAACAAAAATATCTTCATCACAACAATAGTTATTGGTAATAAGGAGGTAATAAAACAATTGTTTCTCTCCTTTGGGATAAATGCATGGTGAATGAGAATTTGAAGCAATGTTGTTTGTGTGCTTACAATTGTGGGATCATATTCCCCCTCCCTACTAGTGTGTTTTCTATAGCAGAGATTCTTCTAGATATACAGCAGTACCAGGCTCAAAGTGAAGTGACTGAAAACAACCACAAAACCCACAGCAACTCCACGTGTTATACAGAAAGCCTTAGTGATTGATTTACAGAAACCCGCTGCTATTTCCTCTGGTGGTAGCCTACTTAGCGATGTCATAACTCAGCATTAGTTAAGACTACAAATACCTTTATACATGAGCTGCAAACAATTACACAGGAAATATATCAACAAAGCAAGCAGTACTGCAGACATTTCTACAAATCAATATGCTTTTTCTCTAGGGGGCGATGCTGCTGATTTGCTGTGTTCTTTATTATTATGTACACCCACACTGCTGTTTAAATATCTATTTTATTCACTATTGTGACAGATGTCCACACTGATACACGTACACAGCCATCATCCCGAAACCTCCTGGTTTTCTGTGAACCACATGATATGAAAAGAGAAATCAAATAAAAAGGTTTTGTTGATCAGTGTGCAGCCCGGCCTGCTATTTGCCCAAAGTGTCCCAGTCTAGCAATGCAAAGCCTCGGCAGATACTGCGGCTACATCTTCTCCGTGGCAGAAACTACAGGCCTCCTCTTTTGCTGCTGTAGATAACATTGGGCCATACCCATAGAGGCACATCTCCTCGCCCCTGTTACTGTCTTTCAACAATGCTAAGCAGCAGGCAGCTGACAGGGAAACACAAACTTGGCAGATTGGAACAATTACAGACGTCTGCCTGTGTAGAACATGACAGAGCTGACTTATATTAACCAGAAAGAATGTGTTTTCATCCGCACTCAGTGGCAGCCACCTATACATTGGGAGCTTTTTTCTCCTGCCTTTAATATCCATGGAAAGAAATAGATAGATGAAAAACAGTTTTTGTTTGCCCCATCTGGTTGTGTAAACTTGATAACTGAATCCCATTTGGAACTGGTATATGCTATAGCTTTTAAACAGAATTTCAACCAAGGACTGCCAGTCCTTTAAAACACATTTACATTGGTGGGGCTCGACATTTAGCCCCCTCAGACTGCACTCAGTTCAAACTGGTGGTCGAGTAATGTTTAACAGCCTGTAAATGCCACATTTAAAATGATGTTGTATGACATTTAATATATGGATAAGACACACTTTGCTGTGCTATGGTGGAATAGTGTATCCTGCTAATTCCTGCTGCAAGTCAGAAGTAATATTATACATCAAAAGAGGTTGCTCAGGATATAACTCACCAAACTCACAAGTTTTGGAATTTGACATACACGTTCATTAGGACTAATTAAAACCAATTAAAAAAATTAAAAAAAAGATTCCCTTTGTTCTATACAGATAATTACAAACAAATTCAGGTTTAGAGGAGATGGACAATCCTATTTGCTTTTATGCTCCTTCCCAAGGTTATTCAATCCATATCTTGGAAGATTGCAATGATCTGCTAGTGTAGAAGCTTATAAATCAAATTCACTATCTGTACTCCCCATGCTATGAGCTCCCAAAACACGAGTAACAGGCAAGCAGTTTCTTCATACCATGAACACACTGTAACAACAACATATCATCTACTGAATGTTGCAAACTCAACTGTGAGTGAATACTTGTTTGTTAAAAGTTTAATTCAGTACAATCTCCTCCTCAGCTTGTTTACGTATCAGTAAACACATTCTAAGGCCTTAGCAGATACTAAAGACCCTGTTCACCCAAGAGGGAATTGATGAAATAAGTTAAAAGTGCATTTATATATATATATATATATATATATATATATATATATATATATATATATATATATATATATATATAATATCATTAGCATTAGCAGATGGATACATTGCTGCCATGAAGGGATGCACCTGATTGGCAATGAGGTTCAGATTTTTATGAAGGTGCCCAATGTGTGCCATGGAAACACACCCCACACCATCACACCACCACCACCAGCCTGCAATGTTGACATGTACTCATGTGGTTTTCTCCATACCCTAGTCCTCCCATCAGTGTGAAACAGCAGGAACCAGAATTCATCAGACCAGGCAATGTTTTTCCAATCCTCCAGTGTCAGTGTTTTCATTCCTTAGCCCACTGCAACAGCAGTTTCTTGTGTTTTCCTAAAAGAAGTGGAACTCTGTTAGGTCATTGGTTGCCATACCCCATTAAAGGTACGATGAGTTGTTAATTCTTTTATGAGTCTTTCGGCACAAATGTTGTACTGGACTGTCAGTTGACTAACTGTGGCCCGTCTGTTGCTCTGCACAATTCATGTCAGCCTTCTTTAAAACTTATTTAGTTTTTACAGAAAACATACTGAAGTCATGGGACATCAACCACAATATGGGTAGAGTAATTGTAAATTACATCAGCACTTTAAATTACATTGTTGACTTTAAAACAACACGGCTATTTAGTTGGCAGTTGTATATCCCCTTTGGTCATTTAATAAAGTTTGTGTGAACTCTATAGAGTTTGAGAAGTTGCCCTGCCATAACTTTGAAAAACAAAGAACATACAGTATATGCATTATAAAAAAGATACAGAGATAAACATAATATGTTGCAATTGTACAGACAGTGACTGAGGGGGATAAAACAAATGTGTTAAAGCAATCTAATTAATGTTACTTGATGTTCTGTCATGTCATTACAATAATGGCATTTGTAGGATCTGATTTTAAAAAGAAATAATCATTTAAAACATTGCTGTTTAACTTAAGGAAATGTAAGATGGATCGGTATGTAAAGGGAAACCCTTGGCATTTTTCATTTACTCATCAAGTTCTCCAGATGTTTAATAATTAAATGATGAGTTTAGAAAATGTTCACTGAAAATGGAGAGGCTTCATTAGATTGTAAGTATATCAGTTGCACGAACGTTTGGCTATCTGTGGAATCACAGTAACGGGCTGCTAGGAAATGAAACAGAACATATTTACATTTAGAGTGATTCTTGAGTCCTTAATCACCTCAAAGCATTTCAAAATTATCTTCATTATCACCATTTTAAGAGACCTAATAAACCCCAAGTGAGGTTTTTCAACCTGTTATTTTATTTTAATATGTTTTGCAATGTAGTTCCATTAATTTTAATGATATTGTCCATGTCTTTTATCCTATGCTACAACTGCATTTTTATGAATTGTTAAAAATAAATTAATTTCAGCATTAGAATATTAGCTGCTGCTTATGCTGATGGAATTAAGAATACATAGGGCAATGTGCATACTAACAACCCTTTTTGTTACATGTTTGATAATTTAAATCATAGTTTAATTCTTAGTTTATTTTATATTTTAAGTTGGGAAGACACTGCTGTTGCTATGCGTTCACCTGAGCCCTACATTCATGTAACTGTATTTGCTACAGACCACATTACAATTGTGTCTGACAGTCATAGTTGTGATTTGGTGTTTGCTGGGCCATGTTCACACTTCTATACAAGCTAGCATTGCTTCAAAATGACAAATCACAACAGCTGAAAAATGTGACAAATATGCAATGGTAGTAGCAGAGGTGAAATTCAGTTTATACCAGAATTATTGTACCCTGTGCTATTTTATTTTAAAAAAAGATTCTAATAACATTTTACCCACCTCAAAGTCCAGGCATGTAAGCACAGGGACTTACATTCCAGACTTCTTTAGAAAAAAAAAAAAAAAAAAAAAAAAGTGCAAATTTTGTACATTTCAAGCACTTCTGAATGTATTCTTAATAGACAACCATTAGTGGGTAACTCTTTGAAAATATGGGACCATTTTCAATCTATCTTTGAACCATAGTAGAGATGTCTATTTCAATATTGGTTTCAATAGTGTCAGATATAATACATTCCATGAGGTCCCAATGGATGAGATGCTGTCCAGTGATTTCACCTTGTATTTAGCAATTTGGATTAATGAAAAGGAATGAAAAGGTGAGAAGAAGACTGGGGACATGGGGGGTATGTCCCTCTCACTTTTCCATTGAAGGGGAAATATCCCCCTCACATTGTAGCAGAACAAACATTTTTTCTCAATAATGTTTTTGTATAATCACCTGTCAGGTTAGGAGTCTCCACAAGGACCCAGTGGAAGGCAATGTTGGTGCACAATGCATTGTGGGCTAGCTCAAGCAGAGAGGAGAAAGCAGAGCCACATAGAAAAGAACTGAGTTGTAGACTACACAAAACAAGATTCAAAACAAATTCAAAACAAGAGGTCAGGATGCCTGCACAAGAAGTGAAACCTTAGGTATGGGTTGAAATGTGGTGCCTGTATGAACAACAACAACACAAAAAATACAATAGTAATGATAATTAAAGATGTTAGGACACGATCAAGGTGTTTTACATGTTTATATCATTACTGACATTCCAGAAGATTGCAGTTTTAATGCAAAATATTGTTTTACCTTGTCATAATGTTGTTTTGTGCAGACTTTAAACATCTGAGAAAGCTACATCCGCGTTGCCTTGGTAATAACCAATCAGAAGGCATTTGCTAGTCATTTTCATAGATGCAACATGTGTTTAATAAGTAGGAATGGTGATGGTAAGTCTTATTTTACAATAATAATAAAACACACACCAACACACATACTGGCTGCAACTTTCTATATGTCTGAGGCTGAAGTCTGAACTAAGTGACCCAATTTAAGGTCATTTATTTTTTGTACCTGTGTAAAATTGTGTTGGAATATAGAAAATACATAACTCATTCAGAGCTATCACCAGGGCCTGTCTCACCACAAGTAAGCTGTCACCGTGTAACCAGTAATTGAGCTGATTTTTGTGATGATTTAAATCCAATCCGTTCTTCTTATGGCCCCTGCCCTGTACCCTCTTACTCATTCCCCAGACGCTCACTGAAAACCTGCCTGGAAATACACGCCTCTCCCTGGATGAACCCCACTGTGCCTTGGGCCAAAAATGATTGCTGAAGTTACTTGACTGAAATGCCTCAGGTAAAAAATGTAGCTGAAAGAAAAACATTAAGAAGACAGATATGTAAAGTATGCAGCCTGACAGTTGCTAATGCTCCCAAGATGGGAGATGTCAAGCAAATAAGGTCAAGAAGATACACTTAAATCTTCTTCCAGTGTGAGACTTGCATTCGGCCAGCTTTTTGAATCATTAAAATTAACTTGCCTTTAGCCTTTTTCGGAGGGGATAATACCAGTGACATATATTATATATAATATATATATATATATATATAAGATATATTATATAATATATATATATATTATATATATAAGTATATATAGCTTTAAACTTCTCGTAGGTGTCGGCAAGCAGCTGCTGTGGCCACTGACTGTGTACGCGATTTCTTTGACAACAGTTGAGAAGCTGGAAGCTTTAATCAGTTCATATGTCAGGAAATGGTTGGGAGTTCCAAGCTGCCTCAGCAGAGTGGGACTTTATGGTAAAGGAATACTGCAGCTACCAGTCTCTGCTCTAACTGAGGAGTTTAAGTGCGACAAGGCCCGACTGGAAATTACATTAATAGATTCATGTGACAAATGCTTAAGGGAGGCAGCACCTGTGTTGAAAACTGGAAAAAAAAAAAAGTGGGCGGCAAAGAAAGTGGAAGATGCAAAGGCTGCCCTTCGGATCGGTGATATTATGGGGAAAATTCAGCATGGAAGACAGGGTTTTGGTCTCAGTGCAGCTACTCCTACATGGCACAAGGTAACCCCAGCTCAACGGTGGAAGCTGGTTGTCAACAAGGTGCAAAAGCAAGAGGAGAGGATCAGGTGTGCAAAGGCTGTTTCCCAGGCCAGGCAGGGAGAAGGGATAAGATGGGAAAGTGTGGAACAATGCAAGATCAGCTGGCAAGATCTATGGACAATGGAACAGAGCAGGATCAGTTTCCTCATCAGATCAACAATCAATCAATCAATCTTTATTTTATATAGCGCCTTTCATAGTAGAACATCACCACAAAGTGCTCTACAATATGCAACAAATACAAGAAAATCCATAATACTTCAAATACTTCATATGATGTTCTTCCATCACCACAAAACCTAAACCTTTGGGTAGGTCAGGATCCTTTGTGTTCATCACCTGCACCATTGACAGGATGTATGGTGGGTCTTAGCCAAGGACGGTTTGCTTGGCGCCATGACCAGATGCTGCGATGTTTGGCCTTAGAATTGGAACACAAGCATAACATGACCAATAATTTTCCACCAGTTCCATCAAAGCATTACAGATAAAAGAAAATATTCCTCCATCCAAGAGAGCAACCACCAAGAAAAGGAGGAAGCTGCTAGAGACCGGATAATGCTGGCAGATGTTGGTCAATGGCTTATTTTTTCACCTGAGATTGCCACCACTAACCTTCGACCGGAAATTGTCTTGTGGTCTGGATCAGCACGCCTTGTTGATCTGGTAGGGTTAACAGTGCCGTGGGAAGATGCTGTGGATGAGGCATTTGAGAGGAAGAAACTTCAGTATGCTCAAACAGCTGCTGAAGCAGAACAGTGAGGATGGAGAGTATGGGTTTACCCAGTGGAAGTGGGTTGTTGAGAATTTGGCACACTACAACCCAGTTTCTCAGAGATGTCAGGTTTTTTTGTTCAAGAGTTGCATCGCACAGTGAAGAACCTATTTGAAGCAGGAGAAAGGAGCAGCAACTGGCTGAGACAGAAAGATGCTAGATTGGGATCTCAAGCACAATAGAAAGAAAGCAGTGCTGGTGTACGGGTAAGTAAGCTGGGCTGAGTTGAGTGGAAGACAGAGGGGGGTGATGCTGGGATGCCAGAATCACTGTCAAGCCCGCTTGAGTTGTCGTGGGCTAGTTGACGAAACACTGAGGACAGAAGGTGCCCACTTGAAGACCCCAGAGATGTACCCTGCTTAGCTCAATCCAGACGATTGTCATACTGATGCGCTGGGGAGACCGCACTGTGGTTGATCTCCAGAGCCAGCATCGCAGTCGTTGTGTGTGCTGATGCGCTGGGGAGGCAAAATAAGCTGATCCCTGGAGCCAGTATTACACTTCAGCCATCAACACTAGATAGAAGGATATCTACATCATCAGATGGAAAGAAATGCAAATGAATGGAGATGCAGATGGATCACATTAGTTTACTGTAAAGCTACATCTTAGTTAGTGTTTATCGTGGCGAGAGCCAAGTTCAAATCAGCTTTAACATCTACCTTCATGTAATGGAAATCATATATATTTATATATAAAACAGTGGTATCATCCTGTGGAAGGGTGGTGGGTAATTCACTGACACAGGAGACAGACAGGTGGATTTGGCAACACCGCACAGGTGTCCAGTTTTATTTCGGGGTGTTCTTTTTCTTTTCGCCCGCAGATGGCGCTGTGGGTCCGTGGTCCGCTTACCAACGATGGTAAACAGAGCAACTGGAATACCAAGCAATGGTACACAATACCGGCGCCCTTGCAGGTGCTTCGAAACAATGATTCAAAACAGAAGGCACAAAGAAACAGGGAAAATAAAACAGTAACAAAACTACAAAGAAAAAAGGTTCTGCACTTGACAGCTATATCCCAGTCGCCGCTACCCGTGCGACCCGGATCACCGTCTTACACTGCCGCCTAACTAGCCTGCTCTTTTACAAAACTCCGGGGTCTGCCCAAGGGTTCCTCGCTCTCACTGTCTCGCTGTGAGACTCTTTCTTTTTCTCCCGGCTGATTCCCGGTCCTGAATCAGAGCCTCCGCACTCTCGACGCGTCTAAGTGGGCAGACCTGAGGAAACAGCGGAGCATTATTTTATAGGGCTAACAAGTCTCCCAAGACTCGCCTCCCAGCTATTCAGTGAGGGGGAAAGTCCACACACCCACTTTCCCACCTCCCTGTGTCACTGCCATGACTCACAGGCGGTTGTTGGACGACTGCCACCCTCTTTCTGCAGCCCTGTGAACACGCCAGCAGAGTCAACACAGATCTCCCCCTGCTACACATCCCCTCTGGAAAAGATAATCCTAACTTGTATTATTATTATTATTATTATTATTATTATTATTATTATTATTATTATTATTATTATTATTATTATTATTATTTGTTTTATTTATTTATTTATTTAAAATAAACTATGATTACTCTGGAGATCATTTTTAAAAAGAAAATGCAATGAGTATGAACAGTGAAGAGAAAAAATAAACCTGAAGACTGAGATGTAATTCAGCAACACAGACCTTCTATCAGATCTAATAGGATTGTTCGCTATCCACAGCTACCTGAATAATTATTAGCTCTAAATGAAGTGATAGATGCAAGTTGAAACTAACCCCATGTACTGCAGATTCATATTTTTTGGAGAATGCTGTCTTACTCCAGATATACTTTCTTTCCACTCCTTTTGAACTACCCATGGCCTGTCCCCATTGACTCCTGTCATGAGGTTAACACAATGTTAGAGCTTAGAAAACCTTATTGATGGTACCACTTTTCCTGATCCATTATTTAAAATTCAGCTTCTTCAAAACAACAGCATTGCCCACAACACATTATTGTTTTCTTCCAGCTTCAGACAAGGAAGTACAGGGCACAATCGCCATAGAGATTCACAATCATGGTTCCCAAACCAACTCATGACCTTGGGTCCGCTAACTAACCATTACAATCCGTGACCTGGGAAAAGGCTGCACTTTACTGCTTCCTGGTTCATTTGAATATTTTTTTGGTTTGATAAAAAAGATGGGCCCCCCAGAACCATGACTGGCCACCCTAGATGTGACATATAATCATTGATTGGCTGCCTGTGTTAAAAAATAAATAAATAAATAAATAAATAAATAAATAAATTAAACAAAAAAAAAAAAAAAAAAAAAACAGTAACAGTTTCCATGGAAGAAATTAGACATAAAATCACTGGAGGCTGACCTGCTGTGTGGTTCATGAGCCTTTGCATTTTTTATATTGTATTATCCTCTGTCGGGTCCAGCCATTGATTAGGGGCTAGATATGAGCTGCCAAAACCATATTGCATACATATTTCATTGAGTACATTTCTACAAGTGCTCCCCTGCCTTGGGACACTGACAGACTGTTATTCGTAACTGTGATTACAAGTGCTCCCCTTCCTTGGGACACTGACAGACTGTTATTCGTGACTGTGATCACAAGTGCTCCCCTGCCTTGGGACACTGACAGACTTTTATTCGTGACTGTGATTACAAGTGCTCCCCTGCCTTGGGACACTGACAGACTGTTATTCGTGACTGTGATTACAAGTGCTCCCCTGCCTTGGAACACTGACAGACTGTTATTCGTGACTGTGATTACAAGTGCTCCCCTGCCTTGGGACACTGACAGACTGTTATTCTTGATTGTGATTACAAGTGCTCCCCTTCCTTGGGACACTGACAGACTGTTATTCTTGATTGTGATTACAAGTGCTCCCCTGCCTTGGGACACTGACAGACTGTTATTCTTGATTGTGATTACAAGTGCTCCCCTTCCTTGGGACACTGACAGACTGTTATTCTTGATTGTGATTACAAGTGCTCCCCTGCCTTGGGACACTGACAGACTGTTATTCTTGATTGTGATACACATTACATGGGTCCTGCTGTTCGGAGGGTCTGTGGGTCTTCCACTGTTGGGCTTTTATTAATTTATAGTTTTTTTTTAGTTTATAGTTACTGGCTGGATTAATCTTGCTAAAGGTTTTCACTGTATACTTTATCTTTTTTTTTCATCCTGGGGTCTAATACGGTATGAGGGGAACAGGTGTTTTCTTGTGGGGAGACTAAGCAAAATACTACATAAGCATTGCCAATTGATATCAACATGTTGACATTTTTATTTGTTGTAAATTTTACATCCATGTCGACAGAAACAGTGTTGACATCTGACACCACCATAAAAAAACAGTAACCGTAACCTCAGCCTAGCTCCTAATTATCTCAAGTCAATGCCACAAAATGTGTACTTTTACTGGGGATTTCTTGCGTATTTTATTGCAGCATCCATAAATCATTAACAAAACTTTATGTAACTGTCAAAGTTTGTAATATTATTTTGCTAACACATTGCATTTCTATTTACTGTGTATTTACATAGTACTTCCATATAGTAACAATCTTATTTGCACTGTAATTGCTTTTTGCATGATATAACCCTAATACTAACCCTAACCCTATCCCTTATCCTAACTCTAACCATAACCCTTTTTTGATATCGTTCAAAAAGATTTACACATGAAGTACATTGCACATATATTTACTATTTAACTACTTTGCACATACACAGCAGTCACACACCCTTAATGCAAGTTGTTGCACTCTTTTTTAAATTTGGATGTGTTTTTTTTGTAATATATATATATATATATATATATATATATATATATATATATATATATATATATATATATATATTTGAAAACAAATCAGCGTTCTGTTATTATTTCACAATGTTATAATTTCAATAATTAACGTTTAGGCTATATTGACTGGGATGTCTAATACCTAAGAGACGTATTCCATTATTCTAAAAATGCAGAGCCCAAATAATGCAAGTGCTGAGGTCTGTATAGAACAGGACAAAGAATCTAATTCTATGGCATTGTCAATGCCCATAGATTTTCAACAGTTGCATCTGTATATTTGTGCACTTATTCATTTTCTTGAGTCAAATTACTTCAACTAAAATTTACGATTTACCACAGATAAGTTAGGCTGTTAAGGCCACTTTGGTTGAGATTCCAGTCATCACCCAGCAGGCAACCACTCTTTATTACTGAGGACAGTGACCCTGATTGAGACCTCTTTATCCTGTGACTTCAGAGAACAAGCCCCCTATCAGAGACTTTCACCTTTTCGACATGCTGGGCCACAATGACTCCTGTCTGCAATTTCCTAGTGTAAAGGACTACAGGGTGGCTGAATGATGCACAGAATTGCAGCTCTTCCATTTCAGTGACATATAAATATTTATGATTTATTTTGTGATTTGTTTTAATTGCTGAACGAGATTATTTTGATAAAATATACATTCCACATTTTGTAGTAAACATTTTGTTGGCAATTCATGTGGGCACTAGAAACGAACAGTTGGTCCCATTAAACATTATGAAACTTGGGTCTGGTTAGTCTCACAATGACAATTTTAACTGACTTTGGCTGTGTGTCATTTATATCTTACAACAAGTGGAAGAAGAATGTGTATTGCATATGGATGTAACAAAATGCCAAAGCCCTTACAGATAGTCTCATTGCCTGGGAGTTTGTCAGGTGAAATAAACAAGACAGAATGTGCTGCCCAACAAGGAAAGGAAACGGGAGTTTGCATTTGTCATAGTCTTTATTATTTTAGGAAACTTTCCCTCAATTTATCAGAGCTTCTTTTCACATTAAATCAGGTGCTGCCAACCTGCCACGGTGGAAAGCAGGCCCTTTCAAAACAGCCTCCTAATTAAGAGACATATGCCATGCGGCTTTGAACGGTATGGAAATTTTGAGCAAACTCTGTATAAATAACGCATTTTAGTCAAGATGATTTCATCTTTCACAGCGAGTACGCCTGGGTGATTGCGAGGGTTGGGGATGGTGCTTAGTTTTCAGAATTGCCACACAAATTGTTTGTCTGAGGAGACAGCAACTCATACTGAGCATCTACAGAGATGTTGAAAGACAGGGTGGTGCTTAGTATTCCCTTAATGTGCATGGTAAGGTTACATAGATTCCATCTAAAACAATTAATAAAATAAACTACCGATATCACGACTTTCCTTCCAAGAGCTTGGTTTTACAAAGTAGGTGGAGGTTGTGTGATGGTATGGGCTTGTTTTTCTTCCTCAGACACAGGCAACATTTGTATGATGCAAAATATCAAGACATTTTGCACTCTCATTTGTTACCCAGTGCTAGAAGGCTTATTGGTCAGAACTTTGTAGTCCAGCAGGATAGTGACCCTAAGCAATCTGCGAAGTCTACAAAGGAATTTCTGAAACAATGGAAAATTACAGTTATGGATTGGTCATCTAGGTCCCCAGACTTGAATTCCATCGAGATGTTGTAGATTGACTTGAAGGATGCTGTTGCAAAAAGGAAACCAAAGTCGATTGCAGAACTCAAAGCTGTATGTGTTGAAGAATGAGCAAAAATATCCCTAGAAAGATGCCAGGAAGAGGTTTGAAAATACAAAAAAAGAATGCAAGCTGTCAGAAGCAAAGGGTGAGGACACAAAATATGAATGCAAGGGTGCCGAAATAGTTTTGTCAAAGTATGAAATCAGTTTTTGCATGTTATGTAATAACACTATGTAACACAATTTTTGTTCCTGGGTGGTAAGTGTTATTTCCTAATTGCTTATGTCTCAAAAGCATAGAAAATGGCTGTTATTCCCCACAAACTTTGCTTTTGTGACCAGGACAGTGATATTTTGAAATGTACCTATTTCCAATGAGAAAACTGTCTTTTTGTTCACATAAAGTCAGAAAAAAAACAACATATGAATCCAAATTAACATGTATGTATACTAAGGTAATACAAAAATGACTACAAAAGATTTAGAAGTGAGTAGTTTTTCGGGATTTACGATTATACTGTAAATCACTTTCACGAATCACCCCCCAAATGTAGTCTCCCATCATGTTCTCGTTATACTGTCCTTGGTAGCGGCGTTCAAAGTCCAATATATCCTGGTGGAAGTGCTCTCCTTGCTCCTCCGAGTACGCTCCCATGGTCTCCTTGAATTTATCAAGATGAGCATCAAGGATATAGACTTTGAGGGACATCCTACAGCCCATTGTGCCATAGTTCTTCACCAGTCTCAACCAGTTCCACATAATTTTCGGCCTTGTGATTGCAAAGGAAGTCCCTAACCACTGCGACAGAGCTGTTCCAAGCCACTTTCTCCTTACTAATGAGCTTCTTGGGGAATTCATTGCACTCCAGGATCTTCTTTATCTGTGGTCCGACAAAGACACCGGCTTTGACCTTTGCCTCAGACAGCTTAGGGAAGAAGTCTTGAAGGTACTTGAAGGCTGCCGACTCCTTATCTAGAGCTCTGACAAATTGTTTCATAAGGCCCAATTTGATGTGCAGTGGTGGCATCAGCACCTTCTGGGAGTCCACCAGTGGCTCCCACTTGACGTTGTTCCTCCCCACAGAGAACTCGGTCCGCTGTGGCCAGTCCCGCCTGTGGTAGTGCGCCTTGGTGTCCCTGCTGTCCCAAAGGCAAAGATAGCAGGGAAACTTGGTAAAACCGCCTTGGAGACCCATAAAAACATAAGAACATAAGAACATAAGAAAGTTTACAAACGAGAGGAGGCCATTCGGCCCATCTTGCTCGTTTGGTTGTTAGTAGCTTATTGATCCCAGAATCTCATCAAGCAGCTTCTTGAAGGATCCCAGGGTGTCAGCTTCAACAACATTACTGGGGAGTTGATTCCAGACCCTCACAATTCTCTGTGTAAAAAAAGTGCCTCCTATTTTCTGTTCTGAATGCCCCTTTGTCTAATCTCCATTTGTGACTCCTGGTCCTTGTTTCTTTTTTCAGGCTGAAAAAGTCCCTTGGGTCGACACTGTCAATACCTTTTAGAATTTTGAATGCTTGAATTAGGTCGCCACGTAGTCTTCTTTGTTCAAGACTGAACAGATTCAATTCTTTTAGCCTGTCTGCATATGACATGCCTTTTAAGCCAGGAATAATTCTGGTCGCTCTTCTTTGCACGCTTTCTAGAGCAGCAATATCTTTTTTATAGCGAGGTGACCAGAACTGCACACAATATTCAAGATGAGGTCTTACTAGTGCATTGTACAGTTTTAACATTACTTCCCTTGATTTAAATTCAACACTTTTCACAATGTATCCGAGCATCTTGTTAGCCTTTTTTATAGCTTCCCCACATTGTCTAGACGAAGACATTTCTGAGTCAACAAAAACTCCTAGGTCTTTTTCATAGATTCCTTCTCCAATTTCAGTATCTCCCATATGATATTTATAATGTACATTTTTATTTCCTGCATGTAGTATCTTACACTTTTCTCTATTAAATGTCATTTGCCATGTGTCTGCCCAGTTCTGAATCTTGTCTAGATCATTTTGAATGACCTTTGCTGCTGCAACAGTGTTTGCCACTCCTCCTACTTTTGTGTCGTCTGCAAATTTAACAAGTTTGCTTACTATACCAGAATCTAAATCATTAATGTAGATTAGGAATAGCGGAGGACCTAATACTGATGCCTGTGGTACACCGCTGGTTACCACACTCCATTCTGAGGTTTTTCCTCTAATCAGTACTTTCTGTTTTCTACATGTTAACCACTCCCTAATCCATGTACATGTGTTTCCTTGAATCCCAACTGCGTTCAGTTTGAGAATTAATCTTTTGTCAAAAGCTTTCTGGAAATCTAAATAAACCATGTCATATGCTTTGCAATTATCCATTATCGATGTTGCATCCTCAAAAAAATCAAGCAAGTTAGTTCGACACGATCTTCCTTTCCTAAAACCATGTTGACTGTCTCCCAGGACCCTGTTACCATAAAGGTAATTTTCCCTTTTGGATCTTATTATAGTTTCCATAAGTTTGCATATAATAGAAGTCAGGCTTACTGGTCTGTAGTTACCTGGTTCAGTTTTGTTTCCCTTTTTGTGGATCGGTATTACGTTTGCAATTTTCCAGTCTGTCGGTACCACCCCTGTGTCAAGAGACTGCTGCATGATCTTGGTTAGCGGTTTGTAAATTACTTCTTTCATTTTTTTGAGTACTACTGGGAGGATCTCATCCGGCCCAGGGGATTTGTTTATTTTAAGAGCTCCTAGTCCCTTTAACACTTCTGCCTCAGTTATGTTAAAGTTATTTAAAACTGGATGACGTGTGGGGCATGTTGTCCGTATCTTCCTTTGTAAAAACTTGTGAAAAGTAATCATTTTATATATTTGCTATTTGTTTTTCTTCATCTACGATTTTGCCATTTGTATCTCTTAAACATTTAATCTCCTCTTTGAATGTTCCCTTGCTGTTGTAATATTGGAAAAACATTTTGGAATTGGTTTTAGCTCCCTTAGCAATGTTCATTTCTATTTCTCTCTTGGCCTTTCTAACTTCCTTTTTGACTTGCGTTTGCAGTTCTGTGTACTCTTTCTGTGTACTTTCTTTTTGGTCCTTTTTTAATGCTCTGTAAAGTGCCTTTTTTCGCTGAATATTTTTTTTAATTGATCTATTAAACCATTTTGGCAATTTAGTTTTACATTTAGATTTGTCTACTTTAGGGATATAATTGTTTTGCGCCTCTAGTACTACATTTTTGAAGAACAATCATCCTTCTGTTTCATACCTTCATAGTTTGCTTTTCTAAAATTGTAAACCTTAGCTTTAGTCATTACTTTTGGGGATTTAAAAAACACTTCAAATGAGACCGTGTTGTGGTCTGAGTTTGCCAGTGGTTCTCTGACCTCTGTTTTAGTTATTCTATCTTCGTTATTTGAAAAGACTAAATCAAGGCATGCCTCCCCGGTAGTCGGTGCCTTGACAAGTTGTGTTAGGAAGCAGTCATTTGTCATTTCCACCATTTCTATTTCATCCTTCGCGCTACCCACCGGGTTTTTTCTACATCGGGCCATAAACACTTTCCTCCTATCAATTTGTTTTTCTTTGTTCATTTTAAGTTTGTCTTTGTTTCGTCTCCAGTCACATTCTATTTTTTCAGCATTCTAATTCACATGTATTTCGGCAAATGCAACAACGCGTAGTTTCAAAACTGTTGAGTAGCATTTTAGTTTTTTGTTCGACTTTATAAGGGTATTTTCTTGACCTGAAAAGATGTGTCACTAAATTTCTACATTCACTTTTTTGGGCCAATTTATGTCTAGTGGAAGTCAATTAAATCATTTTAAAGGTTTGATTGGTACAAAGTCCTGCAGTGGGTGAATTGGAAGAGCCAAGTTTTCCTGCCCCTGATTTAAAGGGATACATTGGTCATACTTTAGTGTTTCCAAAGATTAACAAAAGCTCTGTTTAATACAATATAAACCACACCAGGAGGTTCCGTAAAGGCTCCATTTAAATCCAGCACCTAAAAATCTACAGTTTATGATTTATACTGAAAATCCAAACATCCATTTTCATGGCTACAGGGGATGAGCTATATACAGTATAAAGTTCAGGAGGTAATAAAATTAAATAAAAATCATAATATTGTATCACTTACAGAAGTTTAAATCACGAACTAAATACAGCATTGGCTTACGTTATTAATTATATGCTTTTTAATCTTTTAAAGTTTCTTAAATCTCAGTGGAATTGAGTGTGAATATGTTGAACCCAAAGTGATTAATGTGTGAAAAACACAGTCCTAATAAATGTTTTACATTGGTAGCACATTTACAAATGTTTCCATTTATGAAGGAAAGATTTCCATGGGGTTCAAGCAACAGTGAACGGACATAAATACTACTGAGAAATCAGCTCAAGATCAGTGAGAAGACTCAAATGAATAGCTGTCAAAATGTATTTACTAAATGGCTTATGTATGTGTATCTCTATGTTGCTGTGTGGAGGCAAGTGCTCCAGAAATACCCTCGCTATCAGAAGTATTTAGATGTAAGCCTTATCTTAACCTAAAATCACAATTTTACCTCAAACGTTTAACTTATTCCTTACCTTAAAATAATGATTAGATTGCAAAATTGCTATTCAATTTTCTGCAGAATCAATTTGGATAATATTCGGAATACAACAGATGTTCAAATTGTACAACCTGCCTAGAATGAAAATGCCTTTATACAAGATTCAGTTTCATTTCCTTGATTCAATACCCCCTTTTCTTTCATATGATGTATACTTGTATATGCAAGTATGCTTTTAAAATACTAGCTTTAAAGTTATTGTAGCAAACAATTACCTGATGTGCACTTTCATTCATACATAGGTCTCAAAAGTACAGTTTTGAAAGAAGCATATGTTTTTGTAATCCCAAAAATGTTTTCAGATATGATATCTGGAACTACACTAAGTTAAAGAGGTAGGATTTGTGGAATTGTTTTAGTAGCTATAATTACTAACAAATGATAATACCACAATCTGCACTTTCATTATTTTATTCGAAATCTTAAAGTTTGTTGAACTTGTGAAGTTGCTGTAGCCCAGAGCTTAACTTTTGTAGCCATCTCGTTTGAATTTAAACAATGTTAAGGTCAAAGCAAAAAAGTCTGACACCTCCATTGCCCTTTTACATTGCAATTTCAGAACCGAAAAAAATATTTATTCTAGATCTGCAATGTTGCAAGAAGAATATTAACCCATTAGAAAAATCAATTTAAAATCTTCATGCATTTGTGGGTCATTTTTTAAAGTAGGGTTTTGACTTTGAATTTCGTTGAAGAAAATTATTTTAAGGTGCATTGTGATATCAATCTTTTTTTTCTAACAGCACGTAGACTTCTCTGATTTAGTTACAATTCTGTAATACACTGTGACAGAGATTGAATGATTCTTGGTGTTAGATCTCCCTCCCGAACTGTGAGGGCTCTGGGAAAAGGGAACAGAGTACCTTGGACAGGATGGCTCGACAATTCATTCCCAGGGTTCAGTGGAAGTCGGCCATCTAGAAAGGGGGTGGAGCTACGGTACACTAAACCAGTGTGTCATCCGTGGATTGGAGGAGCGGGTGTGCTCATTAACAAAGGGGTCATGGTTGATGGTATGTAAAAGGAACGCAGTGATGTGATCTGTTCCTTGTGATGGTTACGCTAAGACCAAAAGGACCTGTATTGTGAAACTAACCGTGAGTGTCTTGTTTGTTTTGTTTGTCTGTCTAAAAACGTACCGTTTGTCTTGTTTGCTAGACTAGACGGCTAACACGATCCGGAGCTGTCGCCCACGGCCAGCACTAAATCCGGACAACACAGCACTAACTGGTCACAATTCTAATTGTACTTTCACCACTAGCCCTCCAGCACTCACTGGGAGAGGTGACCATGTTTGTGTTTGGTGTTCATTTGGATTATTGCTTATTGTTTGCGGTATTGCCAACCTTCATCATTTCCTGTGCAATACACATTGTTGTGTATTGCCAGTCCTCATACTTGTTTTCTGTTTGGTCATCAGACCCCTGGATTAAAATAAACACAACGCATTTCACCCATACTTTGTTGTCTGTGTTTTCATTATTGGATTACTGCACTGCATCTGTTATACACCTGCGCACTAATTACCACTTTGCCACATACACATATTTAATTTAATTAAATACTCCAGGTATCTTGAGGCACTCGCTAGAATCTGGTGCTGAATAAATGAGGTATATATCCAACAAAGAGGATCCACGCTCAGGATTTGTTCAGCAAATTATTTTTAATTTATATTTATGAAACATCAAGATTAAAACGTGAATAAGTCAAATCAACATTTCGATTTATAATGACGTTCAGCTTGCAGATGCTTCTGCCATCTGTATTGTTTTTGGCTGTGTCCTGGACATATTTTTCCAGACTCCACTGCTTCATTTAATCAATTTTGCACAGTTCGTACTTATCAGCACCGGTAATAACAGAAAAGATCTTCTCATTTCCTGTTAACACACCTGGCAGATCGTGCTCCCTTTAAGCAAGGCACTCTCGCTTTTATGGTTCAGTCTTTGGAACTTTTTTCAACCAGCAAATGGCTCATTTGAGTGTAAACTGCCTAACCTCTAGAGATGGCAACCTGGAGGATTCTGCTGAAATGCTTTGAAATGTTTCGTGCAGAGGCTATTCATCTATTTGCAGTGCAGTGTTTTTTTTTTTATTGCATTGGCTTTACCTACACAAATGCAATTACAAGGTGTTTTTAGTTTTTTCTTTTAGAAAAGGGTTGCTGGCAATGCAGGTCTTTCCTTTGGGTGCGCACCCCAATTCTCTGTGTAGAGACAACTGGACAAAGTTTTTATTTCTTCAAGATGTGTATCTTTTATTAGCTTAGTATTATGCAACGGAGCTGGACTGTGTTAAATGTCATGCAATCAACTGTAACTGTATACCAAGCTTAAGGCAATTTGGTCAGTTGCCTGTAAATTGAGCAAAAACAAATATATGAAAGGGAAATTCTAGTGGATCCCCGACGAGGGGCGTTCACACCGAACACCACCCCGTTGCAGCCAATGTTCTTATAATGTTGACCAAGGGATTAACTAGCTATCAATTATATTGTTAACCCCTCGGTCACATTTTGCACGGGTTTAATAAAGATGCGTGACTGTAAGCTAATTTAGTAATTAATAGCCGACAGTCACACGTTCTCAAAAAGGTATTTTAAAATAATAACAAATAATGGCAGACGGTACCTCACCCATCCTGCCAAACAGAATACATAATAATACAACAAAAATACCAAAATACAAATCCTAATATACACAGGGGCAGGGAGTACCCTGTCACAGGTCGGTTCTACAACCTTTGCTTAGGTTTTGAGTTCTGGAGTTTCCAGCAATAACTCGTAACTGATAGAAGGGCAGTTTACACCTGAATTGGAATCTTAGTTGCCTGAACATACACTTTAGGAAGCTCGTGACCATTATGTCTCCGGGATAACTTTCTCATTAGAATAAAACTGCTGTACATTGGGGTCCTTTTACAGCAAGCACTGCAGCACAAGACAGAGCTACCCAATGAGGCTGATTTCTGCACTCTTCCCACACTGAAAACTACTTGAAGCTGTCATGTTTTTTTCTGTATTAACAAGAAAGAAAAAGTAATTGGCTTTTATATTTTGAAAAGATAATTGATTGTGTGCTGTAAAAAAGTACATTAAATACAATGATATACGTTTATTAGATGACAAAAGTTATGTGGCCACTGAGGTATTTAATTCCATCTATCTATCTATCTATCTATCTATCTATCTATCTATCTATCTATCTATCTATCTATCTATCTATCTGTAAACGAACAAATAATCCCTCAAGGAAACAACTTTCTGATCCACAAAATATGTAAAGTAAGTATTTTTGTGAAAAGCCTATAAATGATAAATATGTTACTCTCACACATTAAATGGCTGATCCGCTACAAGACAAGGTTTGAAAAGCTGCACAATACCCTTTGTGCTGTACTTTAATTTTTCCTATAATAGCATTGGCAGGGGCGTAGTGTACACAAATATCCCTAAAAAAAAATTTTGGTTTTAATAATGTACCCACTTACATTTTTAAGAGTAACATATAATCGACATGTTTTCATGTTATTATTATTTTTTTATTTGCCATTTCTTTATAACAGAAGTATCAGCACCAGTTATACCAGTTCTAGCTGTAGCATCAGTTTAACTAATCACAGCATTAAGGTCAGTAGCAGTGAACAAAACGCATTTCTCAATGAAGGTATAAACCCATCTACTTATTCATATTTATAAGTTATATTCTTCTTGTCCTTTTAATATCTAACAGTCTGAACAGGGTCATTTAAGTTGGTGTTGTTTTTGCTGGGAGATTTGTTTAAAAAAATATGTATCATGAAATTTCAAACATCATCCAAGGTGGGTCACTGCGTAAAGAGTTAACGACTTATATTGCTGCGCAGTTTGCATTAATAGTCAATCTCCAGGCTTCATGAGCAGTATAGGCAGGGGTTTTTTTTTTTTTTTTTTTAGACAAAAATTACATTTTTGCTTCAGTAAAGATGTATTCCTAGCTACGCCCCTGGTTGGACATTTCTCCAGCATTAGCTAAGGGGGTTCACTGCGTTAAGATTGTATCTTCACCCCCCAAGACAAGCAAGGGGGTGTATAATTGACATGCAACTTCCCTTAATACCGTATCTCCGCCCAGCAAAATGGAGGGAAACTAAAGAGTCAATGGAAAGATATCACATCCAGTATCTGAGCAATTGCCACACTAAATACATTTTAATGATGTTTCAATGAAGAAACAGGGTCAGCTTTAAAATAAATATGTTACTCGATTACAGTATTAAAACAAACAAAAAAGGGCCTTAACCATAGGGCAAATCTGGAGTTGTACTGCAATAAATTGCAACTTAAAAGTTATTCAAATAGAAGGAGCTGGCTTCCAATGTATTTATAAATGCATAATCTACAGCATGATTTGTATGTGGTGTTTAATAAATAAATAAATAAACAAACAGATATTTAACAACAAATGATCAAACGGTCAAAACAATGTGTTTCCTGTAGAAAATAATAAGAAGAAGAAAATGAAGAGAATAAGAATGACTCATGAGACCTGCCATTGGTTAGCTGAAGGGAACACTGATATCAATTAACCATTATCTAGGCTGCCTCTGCATAGTAAGCAGGCCCAGGGGGGACTGTGAGCCAGCTTCGTTATTCTTTTGTAAACAGGGAAACTCAGATAGAAATGGGAGTCAGGAGTTGTGGCAGCTTTTTTTTTTTCTCTCCCTTTTTAACACCTTTGCTTTCCATTTGTTTCAGTGTGGCTGTAGCTGGTCTGTAAAGTGTGCTAATGATCTCCCTGCACTCCTCTTTTCCACAGCTGCTTCAGAAGCAGAGCCTCTGGGCATACCCAGGTACTTTCTAACTGTGAGAATAATAGCCACTGTTTTCTAGTTGCAGCGTCGGGAGGACCCTTCTGTTTACAGGCCTGCATATACCAGCTATCCTATAGTTCGAATCGTTATTCATTACAGATGTGCCCGTCTGTACCCTGTTAGCCTGCTCCGTTAATAATTAGTACTTTAGATACCACGCTTTGTTGGATGAACTGAATTGATGCTATCAAATTTTGAGTGAAGTGTAACCGTTTTATTATTCATGATACATATTTTTGCAAACTTTGCTGTTACAGTATTTATTGTGTTCAGCCAGCAATTTGTTCTACCGAAATTATAATTTATTGTTTGACTAAGTGTGATATGCAAATCCAAAAGGAATAGGTTATTGTTTCTTTACATCTTAATTATGTTTACTTCAAAACAAGTGAATTCATACTTACAGATTACTTGTGTAATTGACAAAATAAAATACATGACTGTCTAGTGTTGTCTATACTGGAATCGCTTCAAAATATTGACTCGTATGAAGGCTTTTAATTCTGCTTTTATTTACTTCCTTATATTGTTGAGACTTGTAGCACTTTTCGCTTTCTCCCAAATCTTTTAAGCAATCACTTTCTTTTCTTTTTCGGTACTTAAATCACTTAAAAATACATCCATGGCGTTAAGAGAACAATGTGGCAAGTGGTCTTATGCTTTTTCCTCTGGTATATTAAGTCTGAATCAATCTAGTTTAATCTCAAGACTTCAGAGTCCTACTGTTGTAAAACCCTACTGATCTAACTACAGTAATAAAGGATTTCCCCAAACATATTTCATAATCTCCTTCCTCTAACCCAGGGCTTCTCAAACTTGGTCCTGGGGACCCCCTGTGTCTGCTGCTTTTCATTATAACTGATCCCTCAATTATTTAACTATACCCTTAATTGTACTGATCATTTGCTTAATTAGACCTTTTTACTTGTTTTCAGCTCTAAACAGTTGTAGATTTGAAGTTAGAGGTAACATTTTATAAGTAACTTGAACTGCCACTGTTTTGAGAAGCCCTGCTCCAACCTGATCAACTTCATGGTGAAGGCTAGCTTCAATTCACAGAATTAATACAATAAGTGATTTTTAATGGTGTTTTATTTATAGTGTGACAATAAATATTATTTAACAGAGTGTACAGGTAGGTGTCCTGTAAACCCTATCCATTTATTTTATTGTTTTTTTTCATAATTCGACTTCACGTTTGTTTGTTTTTTTACAACAGCAGCATTCGTTGGTGATTTCTCTCTCTGATGCTTTGTAGTAACTGTTCTGCTTCGGAACATGTTACAGTGTGACACATGGAAGCTGTTCTCACTAAGCAGTGTGAATGGAAGAACATGTTACAGTGTGACACATGGAAGCTGTTCTCACTAAGCAGTGTGAATGGAGAGAACATGTTACAGTGTGACACATGGAAGCTGTTCTCACTCAAAGTCCAGGACATGGAATCGCTCGACATGTTAACACAGTCTTGGAGCACTCAGGAGCAGTAGTGTGCAGATTTACTGCTTCTGTAGTTTTGATTTGTTGTGCATATAAAATCAAACCACTGTAACTGAGAATCTTGGAAAATTGTCAAAAAAGGCTAATTAGTGACTGCCTAATTGTATTGATGAATTTAATAGACCGCACATGCAAATAATTAAAAAAAGTTAAAGAACATATCCACAACTAGAATGCTAAAATGTTAAAGATGCTTAATTAAAGCACGAAGTGGTCTAACATGTTCACATACTGTATGAGTGCCTATTGTTTCTATATCACTGAAAATTGAAATTCTAATACATTTGCACTCGACTGTATAAATACATCACAACCTGGCAGCCATTCCGTTTTTGAACAACTTGGTGGTAACAGCATGGCTGACTCCTCTATGTGCCACAGCACAGATGTTACAGCTCTTCATGAAATTAAGCCTTTCATTTTTTTCTTAGTTGGCAAAATCAATGTCACAGATATTTCCAAACTGAGCAGAGGTGCTTCTGTGTGCAGCTGCGCCTCGCATTTGTCAAATCCTGTCTTGGAGTGGCGGAAGCAGCTCTAAGAGTTCTCTTGTGATTACAAGCACAAGTATTCTGCTATTAAAGCTTGGAACCACACAGTCTGGTGCATTGTTCTGAACAGTTTAAAGACGCAGGAACAACACTAAGAATCTGTTCTGTTTCCCAGTCTGAGACATCATCTTTTTCTTTACTTATCTGACACTTGGTTCATGCAAACATACCTCTTGGCTTCCTGGCTAGACGTTAATAATGAGATTTAAATGAATAAAAAATGTAGGCTGTCACAATTTTCTAAGTGGTTCACAGCTATTTTCTTATATTAAAGGGATATTGTCTATCGTCTGCATTTTCCTAATAATGTATTAGATGCTAATATCCTCTTGTTTGTTTTCAGTATGATGACTTGGACTAGATTTGTACAGGTACTGAGATTTTTTACTTTATGTTTTCGATCATATTCAAGTGTGCCCCTGTAACAAAAACAGAACCCCACTGCTTGCTTACCATAGCACTCCATGTTGTCCCTGGATAGTACCTTTCTTTTTGTTTTGCAGATGGCACTGTAAATGTAGAAGTTCACTGGGGTTCCCGCACAGCTATGGCTGCTACACTGTCACTCAAGTGAGTTTTGATCCCTACACTCAGTATTACATTTAAATTCCTTACCTTGAATCCAAAAGGGGCAGTATAGAGAAACAGAACATACTATAGGGAAAAATGGAAAATACATACTAGGGAAAGTAGGGAAAATGGGAAGTAAGAATTGTTTTACCCAGAGAGCAACTGTACTGTAATTAAACCTTTCTATCTGTCAATACCTGCTGGATAACTGACAGCTGTAATGGTTAAGTGTCCTGAGCCACATGCCAGAGCACTTACTGAAATACATGGTCAGTTAGCACTGCAAAGGATATTAATGCTATTATATACCAAGCATCTGTTATTGAATGCAGGCAAACGTCAATCTGGAAATCCTCACTTGAGGAATATGCCACCTGAGTACTGAAACATTTTAAGAATCCTTCTGACTGCGCTGTTTCATCTGCAGAACGCTCATTCTCCAGCCTCAGAAGACTTAAGTATAACTATATTCGGTCATCAATGGGACAGACGAAGCTGAATCATATGGCTGTCCTTAATGTTCATCATGCCTTATAAGAGATCTAAAGTAGATGTAAACAAGATTGCTGACAATTTCATCCAGAGCGCTACAGTGAGACGTAATGTCTTTAAATTGGGACATTAGTTAAAACCGTGTGTGTACGTGAGTACATTAATTATAGTGGCAATTGATAGTTATTTAATCAGAGGCATATTGCAATACACCCACTTGCAGAAACAAAAGCTGCTCAGCTACTAGAGTTTATTACAAGATGTTAGTAGAGTAGAGATTACTTAGACTCTCTAGTATACTATGCTCTACAAGTCATTTCTTTATCCTGTGCACTTTGAAATGAATCACATTCTAAGGCATGCTTATTATGAATCAATTGAATTATATACAATATCACATTAGCACTTGCCAAAAATCTCTAGTGGAAAGGTGTCTGAAGCTATAAAAATCAAAGTCTGATTAATACAAATAGAGTGATTACTGGAGGGTTTTAATTTTTCAGAGCAGTTATAACCAGTGACTGAGACACTTTATCAGATGGTATCCTTTCCAACAAATCAAGTCTGTTCTTACAGTCTTTGAGAATATGTGTTGATTTTGGCACCCAAATAAACAGTTTCTTCTAATTCTAGTCATTGCCTTAAAGTTCATACAGTGTGTGTACCTAAACAATATGTCAGTTGTAATTTAGTGCTATCAGCTACATTCATTGTCACGAACGCATGCAGAGAAAAGACTGTCAGCCCTTGTTTAATTTACCTCCATGCTTTTAAAGCAGTGGCGTTGTGGCTAAGGCAAAAATTATGTCCTTTGATGAAATACTATAATGAAACATAAGACCTGAAAGATCCTGTAACTCTTAACTATAAAACCAATAGTAGAAGATTTTTGTTAGAAATATTGTATACTACTGTATTTTTTGTTATTTGTAGGGGTCAGGGTTCGTAGGTGATGCAATCAAATATGAAGACTACCCTGATACCGGCTCCTGCAAGGGAGCCGGCTCTTTTGTACTGCGATATCAGCGCTATGATTCAGTGCGGGAGTTTCTGCCTTAGCGTAGTTGGAAACAAAAGGCATCTGTAAAAGAAAGTGAACAAGATTACATATTTATTTTTAATAATACCACACAGCTGCTGAGAGCCTTATCAAGTAGTCCATAGAAACAAAATCAATAACTTAATAATAATAATAAAACAACATGTTAAAACTCCATTGAAAGTGATAGTATGCCATACTAGACCTGCACTAAATTGAAGAGCGCCGTCACTTATCCAGTATCTGCATTGCACATGTTTGTTCCTTACTTCTTCCTGTATAAACACCTGCTCCGTGCTTCTTAGTTTCTAGTACATATGGTCATTCCCAGATCAAGTGGACTGCAATGCTGTCAAGTATAGTAGTCAGCATTTCATCAAAATCCTTCTTTAATGACCTACAAGTTCTGGACTAGTTACTCATTTAAATGCCACTATTGGCAATTGCACATTAACTCTTTGAGAAGTGAATACCACATAACAAGTAAAAGGTTTTTGTGTGTGAAAACTGTATTATTTACTAACCTAGCAAGTAGTATTTTAAGTTAACCATGATTTTAGGGTGCAGTATCACCACTTATCCAATGTCAAATTAAGATATTGTGGACCTCGCCATTAATACTATTTATTAGAAATTTGCTTTTTTTTCTGACCCAGCTCGAGTTGAGCAGAATAAATCTGGTCCTTGTGGATCAAGATCAGAAGCAGGTCACAGTGTACTTGCCAAGCCCTACTTCAAATGTGATTAACAGTGTTCTGGTTGAAGAATCTGTCTGGTTCACTTATCGAAACAGGCAACTGAATCTCATTCAAAGTGATTTCCCAATATCTGAAACAACTCCCTGTCAGATAGTGTCTGTTAAATTACTGTAACTAGATCTTTGAGCTGGGGAAACACAAGCTGAGTCTATTTTTGATCAAAGACCTTCTATCCCTTGAACTATCCCTTGAAAAAAAAACATGATTGGATTTGCAATGCTGAATTTAATATTTATTGTTTAATTTAAATGCATATGCCTGGAAATAGAAACCTAAACAATATTTGAACACACATGCAATATCATGGGCACAACAACAACAAAAATAACAACACCAAGAACAACTAAACAAGGATTATTAAATACAAGGGTTGTAAGTGGAATAGTGTTCATATCATAGAATGTGTGTGACAGTTTTAGAGACAGGTAAATAATGGGGTGACCATGGTTATTGCACTCCCCTTTCATCCATATCAAGAATGCTCCCTCCAGGATAGGGTTATGAAAAGGAAGAGTGGTGAAGTTACACTTGTGTTTCCTGTGATGTTCCTGCTCTGTGACCTAACACCTTTCACAACCACTGCATATAACACAGACAAATACATACATTAATTCATGAAGACATGGGGGACAAAATAGTAGAATTGGCTTTAAAAGTTTTGTACAATTTCATATGTCAAGTTCTGGCGTGCGTAAGACAGTCCAGGGTCCTGAACTCTGCAGTTCTCTCACCGAATGTGGGAGACTTGGCTTGAAAGCAGGGCAGAGCGGGAGAGCTCTGGAAACAATAGGAGCAGTGTGAGAGATGCCACAAAGGGGGTCAAGAATCAAATGCAGATGACATTTGCAGTCTACGGATTGATACAGAACCATTGATTCTTCCCCCCTGGTCGTGATCTGAATTGCAAATCCACACTGAGGTAGAGTCTCATAAAACTGTGGCTTGACATGAGCATCGTTCCCACAGCTCCCCGTGCCCCAGCTCACGCTGCAGCTGCCTGTGTAGTCCCTGGCATGCTCACTGCCTCAGTGGGGTCATTGTTGGTTCAGTAGTCTGGAGGTTGGCAGGGAAACGGGACTGAGTGAGAGATGCTCTCATTTTTAAACCTATTACTAATATTGCAGCCCCTTTTTTATACTGCCTTCTGAAGGAAGATTACATACTGTATGTATTCCATAGTTAAAAGTTAATATGTCCATTTAGTTTCTGTAATAGCTTGATGGTCTAAACAGCTTATAAGTTGTATTTATCAGTTCAAGCATTTGCATTCATTCCAAGATTTTTGTACCCCCAAAAAAGGTACGGACCTCACTGTGCCTTGATTGATCCCAAGATCAAAAAAACATAAACCACTGTCCTTACAGTGGGGTTTAAAAAGTACACAACAATTAAACAAACAACTATAATAAAGATGCTGATGTTTTTCGCATCTCATGCAGGGTTAGCATTAAACAGTTAAACATATTTATTTTTGGCTAATGGTATTTAAAATATATGTATATAAGTATGGCACCATAATTCAAATTTAATCATCATTTGTGTTGAAATATAAACTATTACTACTATTAATTGACAGAAGGATACTTAGCGCAAGCAAAAATAAATCTAAAATCTATCTGCATGCTGTGTTCTGCATTCTTTCGACTCTCTGGGAACATTAGCCACAAAAGGGTAAAAAAAAAAAAAAGAATCAATTCAGAAAACAAAGTATTGTTTGTCTCAATGAATAGCAAGGGTGTTGAACAGCCTGACAGGTTTGGCTGTAGAGGTTCACAGATTAGGGATATTCATAAAGATATTAATTAGATGCCAAACTGAGGGTCTTTTTTGGTTCCCAGCATTTCACGTGTTGTTATTGACACCTGTCATTACGAACAATACAAGGAAAAATGACATACTGGGGAGCAAAAGGGATCATGCTCAAAGAACAGCTTGTTTATTCATTGAATTCTTCAAGTAGCTTCAGATTTGTTTTTCATATTTTCATAATGTCTCTGTAACAGGGTATGTGTGTGGATCATCACTAAATAATAATGAGGCAGACACAGAACAGTGGGTGTTGACACACTTCAAAAGCACGCAGATTTTATTCAACACAAGTGCTGCCACTAGAGTACCAGCAATGGTTGCCCTACTGTCAGATTTAATAAAGAAAACAAAACAAAGCTAAAAATAAAAGTTTGCTACACAAGGCAAGCGCTAGTCTCACTAAAAGAGACATCCTGCTCCAGGAACCTACGGTACTAAACTACGAAAACCTTACTATATTGTTTGGGATCAATATATCTTAAACTAACCCACTGCTGTTGCTCCCAAAGTCCCGGCCTCCCAATGACTCTGGGTTGTTGCAACGGTCACGGCTGTGCAGCGCCTTCACAGGCACCATCTTGCAGTTGAAGGGTTCCATAGTAGTTATCCTGCAGTGGACATTCTCCTCCTGGGTGTAAACAAAGCACCCCCCATGTAGCAGCGTGGTGCAGTCGCCTCGAGCTGTAGCACAGATGCTTTTTGAGCTGTATGCATCCTCCCCGGCCATGCCCCCTCAGCCAATTTGGACCTCCCGATCAGCTCTTTTACAAGCACAGCGAAACAAGTTCAGACTGTCAGATGATTAAGGAGGATATTGTAATACTAGTAAATAATAACTGTTAGGTGGATGTTTATTTTCTGTTACTGTTCAAGCAGGGTGCCTTACCTTGCCAAAGGCAAAAACTATCCAAGTGGGGTAAAGCAACAATATTATATAACTGCAAAATCAGAAACACAATGTCATAAAGTATAAAATGGAAGATAAATCTGATGCTTTGGTTGATTAGCTTTTAAAAGGGACCGCATGTGGAGAGAACAAAAAGTTTATCAGATATTATCTGCTGAAGGCTACTCTGATCTTTTAAACTGTTTTTCTTCTTTCTTTTTTGCCTGTATTTGAATTACTCTACTTTGTTATGATAGTTTATCAGCTTCCCACATTCTGTTTCATGCTACACAGGGCTATACTACAACTTTGTTTTTATGTTTGCAGTAAACAAGTCGTCTTCATTTTATGTTTTGTTCCTAACAAAGAAGTTTCTTTGTTAACCAATACTGTTGTATTTTACCATTATGTCAAACACAATGAGTGCTGTTCTTACAGTTCTTGTATGTGCAGTTACAGGAAATGTAAGTTTGGCATACAGAAAACGGTCAGATGTCTCTAAAAGACATCAAATTAAATAGCTATTAAAAACGCAAGCATGACATATGGACGAATAATATTCTACAGATTTTCTTTTCATGTGAGCAGACTTTGTGAAAACCAACATCTCTAACGTTGTTTGTGAGTCTCCTAAGTGAATTATTGTCTTCAATTGTAAGACAAATGACAGGCTATGTCCTAATTTAAAATCGAGATGGCAGATCTGACATTGTTTAGGTCAATGTAATGACTGATGTGTTTTAAAGAGACTTTATTAGTCATCAATATTTCTGTCCGTGTTTAGGTAACAGGGGTCCTGGGAATTTGACCTTTTTAGTGGTGATCAAGCTGATCAGGACATGGGTGAAGGTTGGAGCCTACCCAAAAGTGCAGCGTGTAAACTACTGGGCAGGGACGGCTTATATTAAAAAGTGTTTGTTTGTTACTTTAACAAGCAAACCTTGTGCTCATTGTTTACGTTGTGCAAGTCACTGTCCATAGCGTACATTCTGCATTCCTACTCTTGACTGTCCCATGCCTTGTCAGGTTCAGACATCTTAACTACCATTTACACTGTGTCAGGAGGAGACATTGCAGAGACACCATTAAGTTATGTGACAGGTTTGTTGGTCCTCCTAAGAAGCATCAATGGCTCATTGGATGCCTAAGATTTGAAGATTATTTTTTTAATCTTGGACAATAGATCTATAAAGTCTTTTACAAACCATCATATATTTAAGTAGTAAAGAAATGGGTATTTTGGAGACATCCTGCTGAAAACAGTCAAGCAGTTCTACATCATTCTCCATCAGTCTGGTAATAAGCATGGGGATGATTGGGTCAGTTTACAAAGGGATTAGTGACAGTCAATGTCTTTATCTGTCAACAGGCTTTACATTTTGATTAATATAACAAGAAAGTGTCACCATGTGTTGCCACGTGTGTATCTAGTGCAACTTGAAAGGTTCCTTCATTACAATATAAAACCTACACTGGTCCTGTGCGTTTCAGGTATATGAAAAAGTCATAATTTTCACCACCATTGGAAGGTGAATGGGCCTTTGAAGAAGGGTTTGGTTTCTAAAAGGTAAGTGGTTAACGTTTAATCATATGTATGGATATCCTGGGACCTTCAAAGAGTTTTCAGACATATTAATTTTAATATATAAGACATAATAACCAGAGCTGCAGCTACACTAAATTATATGCAAATAGAGGTGTGAGAGAAAAATAATTTGTTGAAATCTATTATTATGCAAGATGTAGGGGTACTGTAGAGCTCCAGACAGACAACCTCATTTATAATCATGCTTTTCTAACACAGTAATGATTAGCTTAAGAGACTGGAGGTAAGAACTAACAATTTCACACAACGGATGCAAACACTAATCCCTTCTGTGGATCAAGATTTTCAACAAACAGGAGTTTCATGGGGTGCCATTTATTGAATGGCAGATTGTGTTAAAATACAGTATAACCCGTGAAAAACAAAAGGAAGTTTATGGAAGTCATTAATTAGACTGATAAATAGCACAACAGAGCGTGCCTCTTAAAATATTCCTTCATGGCATTTTCACAAAACTTTGTTTGGAGGGCGTGCACTTTGCCTTGTTATCAGAGTCTAATTCATGGCTTTATTAACCTTATTTGTGTTATGTATAATTTTCTACAGCTTAAACTGTACAGCATATTAACCCAATCAGCCATTCAATAAAGCGTATGGAACTGTGAAAATCTTGAATCTTGAAGCACAATTGAAAGACCAGAGACACAGAGAGAAAATGCTGAAAAACATTTAACCTGGGGATATGTGTGTTCTGAATAGGTTTGCACATAGATACACAGATGCACCAAACAGTAAGGCATGTGGAAGGTTGTTCATAAAAACAGACCTTGTACAAAGGATGTCATTTGCATAACACTATATTTCTGGGTTATCATGGAAACTGTGTTAATTTTGACCTGAAGGGGATACTCATAATACATAATGTAAGACAATACATAATTTATTATAGGCTTGTTAAAACCTGAAGCATACTTCTAGAGGTAGTTGCTTTCATTTGCAAGAACTAAAGATACCAGTAAGCATATTTCTATTTTGTACATGATTTTCCCCCCTTTAAACCGCAGCACTATCTGTGGCAGTGTTTGCTATCAGAATCAGACCCATTGTCTCTGAGACATCACACCAGGCTTGACCCAGGGCTCGAACTTCATTGCACCTCAGGCCACTTGCATCACTCATGTGCAAGCGATCTGCTGTAAATACTGATCTCAGTTCATTAACCTTCCAACTAACACTATCTCAAGGTTTCTAGGTAGGAGATTATCTGAAGGAGCAGTGAACAGTGATTTCGTGTCTCTGGAAACCCCTTGTGCTGTGGTTGTAAAACCTAAGTTAAACACCAGAACTGGAGAAAAATCAATACATGTCTAAGCAGAGCCAACAAGCTCGTATCTGTACAGGCATTAAACATTTTACACCCTAAATGACAAAATACTTATTGGCAAAAACTTGCAGTTTTAAAATTCAGGTTGAAGACTTGTCAAGTGACAGGGAGACATTTAAAGTGGGGCTGTGTTGTTCAAAATTAAAATGTGAAGTATTTAAAAAACAAAATGGCACTATTGCTCATTACCGGTAAAGGTAACACTTTGAAACAATGGCTGTAAATTCTGCAGTAATTTACATTACTATTTATTATTATGATTTCAGTTATTGCTTCTATAATGTTAACAGGACATGCTGTTTCACATTTGAGTTGAAGCATCAGACTCTGATTAAACATAAACTCTTGAGTTCTTGGTTTTCTTAATATCTAAGGTGCAGACAGAGCACACTGACATCATATCATATCCTGATGACACAAAGTCATATTGTCTTTCTCATGGAACAAACTGATTGCATTTTCAACACTACTGCACTATTCAGGTTCATATTTGTTTAGTATGTTTTATATATGATGATGTGCCAAAACGTTAATAATTCGGTAAGTTATTCAAATACAGTAGTATGCACATTTATTAGAACACACCATTGCTTCTGTAGTTTTGATTTGTTGTGGATATGAAATCAAACCACTATAACTGCAAATCTTGGAAAATTGTCAAAATAAACAAATTTGTGAATGTCTTAATGACTTTAAAAGGCCACACATGGAATGAATTTAAAATAGTAACAGAAAAGGAACTCATAGCCACAAATAGTAAAATGCATGAGAATCTGTAGAAGTTGTTTCAGATGCCTAATTAAATCATAAAGTGGTCTAACACTTTAATACATGAGTTCCTATTGTTTCTAAATCATTGATTACAAAAATGTAAATTCTTACACCCAGAGGTATTCATGTATATAAGTACAGTAGATGCTTTTTATTAGCAACCCTGAGAAAGACAATTTTTGGTTATTAACAACATCTTGAGAGGTTGTTAATAAGCTTCAATGGATATAAATGACAAATCTTGAGGTGTTCTAATAAATGTGCACACCTATGTATTTCTTTGCAGAACTTTGATATATTTTTGCTTATTTTCCAACTACTTAATTACAGATTATTATGATACATGTCTTTTTTAATTAATTAATTTAACATTAGGCTCCGGAGTTGAGCAAAAAGTGCATCCAAAATGTTTTTGCAAGAAATATTTTTGCAATGAGGGCTTTTTTTCTTTATATTTTATTGTAAAATGATCAAAGGACTCCCAAATATGCAACAATATCTGCAAAGTTGAGACATTACAATGTGGAGGAGATGCAACTTTGTGTCTGAGCTGAGAACACATTAGATATCACACAGGACACCACAGGCCATGTAGCTGTTAATGTAAAAGCAGATTGCAGCCCCCTCCTGGGTGTAATAATGTAGAATCAGTAAAAAAGATGCTCTTCCTTTAAGGGCTGTCAGCAGTTTTGACAGCAGCAGTAAATTACTCCACAGCCCTGCTGGGACGAGGAAGAGGGGAGCAGCAGGAAAGCCCTTCCGCAGTTCAAGGACCCCGGCCGCCTGCAGGATAGCCTGCTGAATACATTAAACGTGTGCATACATTTATTATACACTGATGTGCTCTGTTCCACTGAAAAAATAAATATAAAGCTATTTTACTGGGAAATGAAACGTACTGTAATAGTAAACCTGAAAAGCAATGCAAATGCTCCATTGCAATGTTCGTATTCTCTTTCATAGCCAGCGGTAATAATTGAGTGAGTTTGTACATACATTGTACTTACTGCTTGAGTGTTGCTGTGGAGTGTGGTTTGATGATTTTGTTCTGACTTTAAAAACAGTAGCAAGGGAAACAACAATAACACACAGTATTATATCAGCCTTAAGCACTGATTTAAAATATGTTTTAACTTTTACAAAAACTGAAAGAAAGTACAAACTATAACGTCAAATACAATGTAAGAAGTCTGCTTGTTTATATATTTAAAATTATCCGACCTCATCAAATCTAGCTTGCATTAAAATAACAATTCCTATCACATGGTGCAGCCCCCCACCCTCCTTCCCATGACCTAACTAATGCTAATCATTCATCAAATAAAACAGAATCACTGGTAAAATTCTCCCTCCCTCAATTCTATGGCTGGGTTAAGTCTTATTTTACTTTACAGCAGCATTTTATAGGTAGTATACACTCAGCCCTTAAATGTATAAATGGCTGCATCATAGCAAATGAGTACTGTAATTAGAGGGTTTAGGGCAGTTTCTGTATGTGAAATAAGGTTAGCAAAGAAAAGCATGGTAAAGGGGTGAGTCGTAACAGTTTTGAGGCTGCAGAGCATGCTTCACTGTATATCTGACTGCACCACTTCTTGTTCGCTGTGCAGCTGTCAATCTCTTCTCCAGCTAAGAATGGCCATAAGAATTTGTAAACTTGCTCTGCCAGTGATTGTCCACAACTGAGGCTGACAGCATAGTCTATTATCATTGGATTCTTAAACCCTCTGCCAATGACCGTCCATTCCTAAGGATGACAGCATAGTTTATTATCATTGGATTCTTAAATCCTCTGGGGTGATCCAAGCAGATGCTTTGTGACATGTTTATTTCAGACTATAGAGATAATTTCCAAACCATAAGCAAATAAGTATGTGGAAAGCTTACCAAGGAAGGCATGGCTCTCTGTGGTCACTTACTAGGTAAAAACAGAACTGTTTTCTGTTTTTTTTTCTTTCTCTGAAGCACCTGCATTTATGCCTTGGGTATGAAATTTTCTGCATCAAAACAGCTTTTTTGTTCATCCCGTCTGGCCCAGGACCTTGCTGGCCTGGTTAGGTAAATACAATGAATAAGGTAGGCCTGTGCTTTCTGCTCAAGAGGCACTGATCCATGCAAGGCAAACACTACACACCTTCCTCCTTCTTGCACAGCACACGGGTATCTTATTCCCATCAGAAAGGGAAAAAGAGACTCTTCTGGCTACAAGGTCACCTCTCTGGAGATTGTAATAAAAACATCTTAAACCACATTAAGATGTGTGCAGTCACTTTGCTAAATTTAAATCGGAGGTTCTTTCTTTTTAAAACTGGTAATCCCTTCTCCACAGGAGGTGCCCTTAACACTCCAGGCTGCAGAGATTTTAGCAGGGAGGGGCAAAGGTTAATAATGATGCAGGACTTCCCTCATACAGTGCCTGTAAACATGTGGATTAACCAGCTAAATCTGTTTTGGGTCCCTTTCTCTTCTGATTGTATAATTTATGCAAGAACAATAACCACTCTCTGTGATGACTATCTTGAAACTGTTACTATGCAAGTTCTATTTTTTATATAGCTATGACCAAAGGTTTTGCATCACCTAGAATTTTAACATAATTAAAAACATATATATATATATATATATATATATATATATATATATATATATATATATATATATATATTATATATATATATATATACAGCTCTGGAAAAAATTAAGAGACCACTGCAAATGTTTCTTAAATCAGCATCTCTACATGTATGGCAGCCATTCCATTCCAGTGTCTGTTGAATTCCAACACAGGCACACCTCATTCAACTGAATGAGGTACTGATTAGGGGATCACCTGAACCAAATCTTATTTAACGAGGAAAAGTATAAAAAACACTCCTGTGGTCATCACTATCCTCTTGCAATAGGACCAGCTGGATGGCAAAACAGTGCTAATAGTACCTCAAAAGTAATTGGAATAAAAAAATAACTATGCCCAAAAGAGTTGAAAAGGAAAGTTTTGAGTGAGGAAAAGAAGGGTTCAATTCTGGCTTTACTGGCAGAGGGATACAGTGAGCGTCAGGTTGCATCAATCCTTAAAATTTCAAAGATGGCGGTTCATAAGAACAAGGTCAAGCAGCACACATTGGGGACAATAAAGCTACAGACCGGCATAGGGCGAAAACGACTCTCCACTGACTCATTCAAATGTCACTCAGCAACCGTAGGATGACATCAAGTGACCTACAAAAAGAATGGCAAACGGCAGCTGGGGTGAAGTGCATGGCGAGGACGGTTCGAAACAGGATCCTAGGGGCAGGGCTGAAGTAGTGCAAAGCCAGAAAAAAGCCCTTCATCAATGAGAAGTAAAGAAGAGCCAGGCTGAGGTTTGTAAAAGACCATAAGGATTGGACCGCAGAGGACTGGAGTAAGGTCATCTTCTCTGATGAGTCCAATTTTCAGCTTTGCCCAACACCTGGTCGTCTAATGGTTAGACGGAGACCTGGAGAGGCCTACAAGCCACAGTGTCTCGCACCCACCGTGAAATGTGGTGGAGGATCAGTGATGATCTGGGGGTGCTTCAGCAAGGCTGGAATCGGGCAGATTTGTCTTTGTGAAGGACGCATGAATCAAGCCAAGTACAAGGTTGTCCTGGAATAAAACTTGCTTCCTTCTGCTCTGACAATGTTCCCCAACTCTGAGGATTGGTTTTTCCAGCAGGACAATGCTCCATGCCACACAGCCAGGTCAATCAAGGTGTGGATGGAGGACCACCAGATCAAGACCCTGTCATGGCCAGCCCAATCTCCAGACCTGAACCCCATTGAAAACCTCTGGAATGTGATCAAGAGGAAGATGGATGGTCACAAGCCATCAAACAAAGCTGCGCTGCTTGAATTTTTGTGCCAGGAGTGGCATAAAGTCACCAAACATCAATGTGAAAGACTGGTGGAGAGCATGCCAAGACACATGAAAGCTGTAATTGAAAATCAGGGTTATTCCACCAAATACTGATTTCTGAACTCTTCCTAAGTTAAAACATTAGTATTGTGTTGTTTAAAAATGAATATGAACTTATTTTCTTTGCATTATTCGAGGTCTAACAACACTGCATCTTTTTTGTTATTTTGACCAGTTGTCATTTTCTGCAAATAAATGCTCTAAATGACAATATTTTTATTTGGAATTTGGGAGAAATGTTGTCAGTAGTTTATAGAATAAAACAAAAATGTTCATTTTACCCAAACACATACCTATAAATAGTAAAACCAGAGAAACTGATAATTTTGCAGTGGTCTCTTAATTTTTTCCAGAGCTGTGTGTGTATATATTTATAAACAAATTGAGCAGGTTAGTTTCTTTGACTTTTTTTCCATCGTCCAATCAAAGAAACTACAAAATGGTATCACAAAAGTCTACCGGAAACCATAATAATAGTACAGTATTTCATGTTTTGAAATGTCCCATTTTTCAATTTTTGTCAGCTTTTCGTTAAGTATGTGGAAATCTACAAAGCGGTATGTAATTCAACATGCTACTGTAATGTTATTCACCAGGTGTCATTCTGCTTTATGAAGCAAAATTATTCTATTGGGTTTTAATGCTGAATTCTATGAAAGTAACAATATGAACCTACTGTATAAGAGGCTATTGCATTCCCCATTATTTTCGCACTGTCTTTGGATCTTTTGTATGTTCACCGCAAACATATCCAAGGATTATCCCCCATATCCAAGGGTTAGTAATCCTGAGAGCAAATCACACAATTTCTCACGACGTCTCAAAACATTCAGCTAAAAGCCCACCACCACCTCTGATTGTTCCCAAATCAATTGTTTTAAAAAGTTATCATCTTGGGTGGCTTTCATTGGATAAATTCCTGTTTCTGAAAAACAGTGTTGATGCTACTTTTTTACTTACTCCATTAGCAGGTCTTTTGCGAGGGACCAGCAAGGGCTGTTATTGAAATACAAAGTTATCAGTTGCTTTCTGTAGTTACTGTAGTTTATAAAAAATTCTGCAAAGGGGTTCTCCAGGGGCTTGTCCAGTGAAGACACTACTGCACTGGAGGCTTAAGTTGTCTCCACAAGTCCAGACAGGTTTCCCAGGCTGGGCCTTTGCCTTCAGGGTTCAGCACCTTGGTAAATGTATGCTTACAGTAGGTTCGATGAGTGAAAAGAGGATTGGGATTGGAGTTTGCCGGTTAATCTTCAGTGGTTCATTCAGCTTAATATTTATTGAGTATTAAATGTAGCCAGAGGAATGCATATCACTGTCAACCAGTAATCAGTCTCCCAATTCAAACCTCCACTCATTTGTAGACTGACATTGCTTGCTGTGCCATGTGAATGAATCAGTATCACTTTCTGTATTCAGTTTTCTTATGGGGAACTGGCATTACAATCTTTTGAACCTGCAATATGAACTGAATATGCAAGTACAGTAACCAGGGTAGAACAGCATAGCCTGTTCTTCACAGTTGTGTAAATTTGTATTCTTGTTTCCCCCTATCAGCTAACAATATCATGTAACACAATTGATTACAGTATTTACCACAGAGCCACGTGTTCTTTCCTTGGCTCTCACAAATGACAGCATGAAGTGTACTCTCCTGGAGTTTTCTACTCCTCGCTACCAGTAAATGGAACAGCTGTTGTTAAAAATTGACAAAACTTCAATAAAGAAAACCAGTCATGCGAAGGATTTCTTCTTTTTTTTTTTTTACTTAAATAAATACAATTGACAAATTATGTTACAGTGCATGAAAGGTTAAATAGAGGGCCGACCATTTCTGACAGGGAGTAGATGTTAAAAATTGATTTCCATTCAGTCTAACCTAAATTGGATGTTGATTTAGGATTTAGGGGTGATTGACCTGTACATTAGACATTAACCGTTAATATGTAAAACAGTAAACATAAATCACTGCCCTTATCTACCTGGGGGTGCTAGCTATAAAACATTAGCAAATTCCTTGCTCTTGAATCATCAGAAAACCTTTTTTTTTTACAAAACACATCATATTTTAAAGGATGACATGTCATTTTGTTTCTTCAAATTTCTTTTAATGTAAAGGAACACAACTGTCAATTAGAGTTTGCCGGGAGGATATTATCCAGGTAAGACGTGAAGTGTCATGTGAATTCCCTGGCTATCTCTTCAGTTTCACATGATTTCCATTCCGTGCGGGTAGATGTTAAAACTTCATGTTGATTTGAACTCAGCTGTCACCAAGATAAGCACCAACTAAGACGTAGCTTTTCAGTAAACTAAAGTGATCCATCTGCATCTCCATCCATTTGTGTTTCGTTCCATCTGATGATGTAGATATCATTCTGCCTGGTGTTGATGGCTGAAGTATAATGCTGGCTCCAGGGATCAGCTTATTTTGCCTCCCCAGTGCATCAGCACACACAACAGCTGCAATGCTGGCTCCGGGGATAAACCACAGTGTGGTCTCCCCAGCACATCAGCATGTCAACCGTCTGGATTAAGTAGGGTACACCTCTGGGTTCTTCAAGTGGGCACCTTCCATCCTCTGTGTTTTGTCGACTAGCCCACAACACCTCAAGAGGGATCGACAGTGATTCTGGCATCCCAGCATACAGTTAGGCATCAATTACAGAATCTGACAACAGCATCTTTTTTATATAAGAAAGCAACACCTTTTTTTAAATAACATGACCGGCGATTCATGAAGATAATGGGTCATGCTTAATATTAACCAGGAAGTCGGTACTTATTGTTTCTTGGATATGCAGCAATAACTGTTAATACTGATAAGTTTGAGGCAATCGTTAGGGTAATAAAAGAGAATTATACAAAATAACCCATTTCCGCTCCTCTAGTGAATAGCACATGATCAGTACAATAATGTGACCTGGTGCCCAATGCTTATTGGTCCAACCCTTCAAGCATGTTTTAGTAAGTATGTAAGAGTAGGCTAGTGCTCGGTTTCTTTGAAACATCAAACATGCCTCGATCAAACATCAAATAATATGCCATAACATGTGGAGGTTTGTTTGATCAGACCAGTTTGAGCAGATATGTCTTTGGACCACACTGGTCCAAAGTATCTTTTAAACTACTAAAGGGCTTCTTAATATTTTCAAGAATCAATAAACATGCTTATGTTTTAAACAAAGTAAGGATATTAATCTATACCATGTTTTTTGTTGGAAATGTAAATCACACACACATTTCTTTCATGTAATAGAACACATAAATCTAAGTCACATAAAAGAGTATGAGCCTCAGGTGAAATAGCATCCAAGCTGAAAAAAAAAGCTTTATATTCAAACTAAATATAATCATGGGATAGTACAGAACTTGAATTCTATTGTATAATTTCTTTTTGCCATTCAGTAAAGTCCACTAGAAATGAACAAACATGGTGAAACAATTAAAAAGCCAATATTGACCATTTAATTTTATTAACTACAAACTGATTAAAATAAATTTGCATAGCAAACGACACATCCAATTTTTAATTACATTACCTGGGCTTTTATATTTTAAACAAATAACATCAATTGAAGTAACATATAATCAACACCTACTCTCCTGACATGGACAAGTGTGGTCAATCAACAATTAATTCCCTGCCCTGCCTCAGAGGAAACCACTAATACAGCCTTTAAGGTTTACATACATTTAAAACAACTTTATAATGGCTTGCGTATTTACACAGGAAATCAATTTTAACTCGCTAGATTTCCCATGCATAACACTCATAGTATTAGGATATGTGTGTTTTAACAGAATTGCCACAGAAGTCTTAAGTTTCGAGAATTCACCTTGGAGCCTGAGGGTTCACATGGGCTCTCATGACACACACTAAGCTGTCTTTCTGCAGACCAATTTGCTCTACAACCCCAAAGGAAGGAAGTTTGTTGATTTTGGCACTGTTTACCATTCCTGCAAACAAATTCAACCTTTTTCCAGACTGGTTGGCTCTAAAAATCACTTGAGAGCTAAGAAAAAGAGAATTTTCCTCAGGACGGCGCAAGATTCTGTGTGTGTTAAAGTGAAAGGTCTGTGGCCACCGCAGCTGCTAAAGCATTAAGTGCACAATCAAGAATATCTTAATAAAGTCAAAGAAGGACAGTGAAGGATTCTGTCAAAAAAGAGGGGTTTTCTCAACTGATTTAACAACCGTGTTTTAAATTCTTAAAGGTAGCAGTAAGCTGATTTCTTGCAATGTTGCTTTGGTTGGAATAAACTCTGTTTTCAGTAAAGTTCCCTGTTGTTCACTTAACACTATTCCTGGGGTATAAATGCTGGTGGTCCTTTCTGTCAAATGTCTCGAGAAAGAAATAATATATAAATAATCTTCCTTGTGGACTAAAGAGCAATCTTGCACTTGCATAGTTATTTTTAAGGTCGGGGTAAAGTTGTGGTTTAAGATTAGGTTAATGTGTACATTTTCTTGCAGCATTTGGCACTGCTACAGACCTACAATATATGATATGAATGAGTCACTGAAAGAGAAAAGGTACAAATCCAACTCAAATCTTATCTCATATCGATACTGCCCCATACGTGATGTATTGTGTTTGTCTCTGGTAGTGAACACATTTCAATCTAGAGAAACTCCTTAAATCACTTCTCTATTAAATATACCTAACCAACAATATATCAGAAAGTGTTCATGCTGTTGTTTGGGAAGTTTGAAGCTTGTTATCTGCAAGAGGCACAGCATCACAAACAAAAATACTTGGCAATTCTGAGACTCCAACATATGTGTGTCAAGCAGCAGAGACCCCCTCAAACCACTGAACAAGCATGCCAGTCCCTTGACATCAATCCAATAAAACATACACAGTACTGTGCCAACCTGCGCCGTGGAAGCCAATCTGTAGAAATAAAACTAAAATGATACATCTCCCCAGTGCTTGAAAAGCTGTAGATTCCCTTAACCTGAGTAACCTGCACTTACCTGTCAGTTGAGTTACCTGCACATTCCCTTACTGGGGAAGTGTAGTGTATCCAGGTAACATCCTATTACCAGGATACCCTGCACTTCCCCAAGCTTTGAACATGTTTTACTGTTTAAGAGAAACTTTCCCTAATAATGACTTGAGGTACAGTAGACATAGCGTTAAAAAAATGTACATTACTGCTTTCCGTCCAGGGGATGTTTTTAAGTAGACAAAAGAAAAAATGGGGTTTTCTTAAACTTCAAATTGTGATACAATATTGTATTTTTGCATAGATTAATACTATAAATTGCACGACCTTTTTACTTTTTTTATATACAATGCACATGTTGACAAAATGTATTACCGGTACAAATTCAGTAACATATATATTGTAACATATATAAAATTCAACAATATTGAATTTTATATATACAGTATAATTAACACTTTCTAAGCAGCAATATGTTTCCATGTTTATTTTTACCTACTGTAGTGACTGTGATACATGTTTAAACTGAAGAAAATATTCAGAGGTTTTCTGAGATTTTCTTCTTATGTTCCTCATCAGAAACAGGGACACAAATTCAGAGTGAAACGGTCTGGTCCAGTAAAATTATTAATCCACAAACCTGCTGTTTCTATGTACCGAATGTAAGCTCAGTTGGGATTGGTACCTAACCTATGTAAACATTAATATATAAATCAAAATGGGTCAATGGGATTTTGTCATTTATGTCTGTCTTGGCAATGCAATAAAACATTACAAGAGATCGGCTTTCCATTGAATTGAAATGAGGCTAAATATAAATTAGCAAATATGCAATCACTTTAATTCAAGATACATTTTTTGCATAAACCTTAGTACTGAACTAGCATTGTTATCATTTATCTATATAGTTTGCTCAAGGCTTTTATTCATAAACATTCAGTAAATCACTTTTTTTTTTAAATAATAAAAAACACTTTATAAATTTAGTTTGTAGTAAGTAACTTGTTGCTTTAAATTTATAACTTCCAATGCACACAGTTATCACAATATGAACATACATAAAAACAGCAGTTTTGTTCACTGTGCTATAGTTGCACAAGGAGTTTTGTGGACTGAAAGAACCCTTCTTTACCTGACCTTTTCCATCGGCTCAGTGGTAATTCTTTTGTTAGCACACCTGGAAGTTGTTGTTATGACAGTGCAAAGAGGTTTAGTTTTACATTTTCATCAGACTAGACAAGGGCTTGTACTTATATTAACATTAGCTTGAGGACTAGAAAACAGCTCTTTCATAAGTGAAATGCATGAGCCGGGGCACTGGAGCCGGGGAGCTGGAGGCCCCCCCCACCCCCCCACCCCACCCAACACAGAGGGTCTCACCCGGTGCAAGGGGGTGAAATTTTATGTGTTTGTGTGGGGTGGGGGTGGGGGGGCATGCCCCTTACTTTTTGACAAAAGAAACATGTGCACAGAGGAAAAAAGGCATTTGTGTACAGGGGTATACAGGGCCAGCCTTAGGCCCTGCCCCTCAAAGGGACCCGCATATCACTTCCCCTGGTCTTCAATTTGGATGCACCTCACCTCACCTCTGTCAAAGTTGTATAAGTACATTAGGCTACTCTCACTTTATTGAGTTATCCCTCTGGGTCCCGCCCAACATACAAACCTTTCTTATTAGGCGCCGTTGTTGTGTGGTTCAGTAGTGTGTGTGTGTGTGTGTGTGTACTATAAGTAGGGCTGTATTTTTTATACTGTAAAACTTATTTCACAGCATTTGCCGGTCTATAAATAGGTATTTTAAGATATTGTACAATTAAACATAATGTTTATTAAAGCAGAGAAAAATGTGTTGTCATGTTCAAAATTATTATACAACAAATGTTCCTAGTTATATAAATGCTACTTTTAAAATAGAAAATCTACAGAGAACTTGCATAATTTATAATAAAACAAGGAATTATTAAATTATTTGTGTAGGAGCCATGCTCCACAGCAAAGTAAAAAAAAACAAAACACTGACAACTTTTTTGTTTGTTTTACAAAACAAACATTTAATTTGTGGGATACGACTCACTAGCCAACATTCAGACAACAAGTTATTATTATTATTTATTATTATTATTATTATTATTATTATTATTATTATTATTATTATTATTGTTATTATTATTATTATTATTATTATTATTATTATTATTATTATTATTATTATTATTATTATTATTATTATTATTATTATTATTATTATTATTATTATTATTATTATTATTATTATTATTATTGTTATTATTATTATTATTATTATTATTATTATTATTATTATTATTATTGTCAACGAGGCTAAGCTATGGCTACTTTTTTCTGTTGTAACAGCAAACCATTAATGAAACTTATAAGTACAAGCTCGGTCTCTTGCATCTAGTAGCCTATTACATCTTACATTGATATATCAACACCCGTTACACCATCTTTCTGTTTGAGGACTTTTCTATATTTAAAAACCAAATATCTTATACTTTTTCTTACAATAGGCATGCTTAAAATATAATTCATCCAGCAAAGCTATAATTTAACTCCCCTACCAGCATGTATGGTAAGAGTATATATTTTGAGTTGTAAATGCCTTAACAGATATGTCAAGTCACATTCACTTGGAGCAAGAAACCTTTTTGCCATCAGTTTTCGCAGCCTCCCTCTGAAAAGAAAGGAAATGACAGGAGTATTCCCAAATCTTGTTCGTTTGGATGTTGTGACCTTGGCATCTCTACATTAAGCAAAGCTCAACAACATTAGGATCTAAAAATACAGCAAAAAAACTCAACAAAAAACTCAAACAGCTTGATGAGGAATATGGGGAAAATGGCACCATTCAGAGTTAACAGTGTTGCAGTGGGTATGACTCAAGGAAATCTGCTACACAGCACATGTAGCTTCCTGATGTTTTCCTAAGGATTAAGGTTAATGCCTAAATCATAACAGAGCCACAGAAGGGTACGAATGGGAGAGCTCTGTTTGGATTGTCCTGTGTTTAGGGATTAAACAGGCTGCCATACCATGGTACAATAAAACCTTTTTTTTTTCTGGAGGAGATCTTGTTTTACTTGCGTGGTTATTAATTAAATACAATATCACTAAAGAAAAATAGACGGCAATATTTGAGACAAGTTTTTTAGTATGATTTAGAACCACATTTACATTCTTTATAAAGAACACAGACAAGTTTGCCCTAGAATGTGTTCACATCTTAGTGGACCTCCCTATAGACAAGTCACCTTCTAAACCAATCTCTCCACATACATTGGGGTTAGGTCATTGAATCAAATGCAGAGGTCCTTGGAATTGTAAGGCTTGTAACACTTTGCCTGCATATGTCTTCTGGTAATTTGTGAAGGAAACAAGTTCATTTATTTATTATTAATTTGTGTCAAAATGTATTGCATTTTTAACGTAGTGCAGAGATGTATATATAAATACTTTGTCTAGAAATGTATATTTATTTAGCGTGGTGAGTAGAAACAGTCCCTGTCAATTGTGCCTCCCTGTCCTGCCAGAGCACCAGAATGAGTGCTTATATTTCCCAAAGAGTATAAAGTGGGTTGGTAATATGTTTTATAATTGACTGACAAAGAGGCAGCTTGTTCCCATTGACTTTTGTTATATTCTGGTTGGAACATTGCAGTTTGGTAATATAGAGTAAGTATAAAATCACTGATTCTTTGTACATGTATCCCATCACTTACACAGCCGTGACCTCTGCTTTGTCTTTTAATAATTGTGTGCACCACAGTGCAGCTCACAGCATTTCGAACCTCGATTGCACCATCTTGTTTGTTTGGCCCAGGGGCCAGATTCAGATATCTCATGAGGCCAAAGTTTCATGGTCTGGTTGCAATAAGGCTCAGGGTCCACTTGAGTTATAGCTGAACAAAAGTCAACAAAGAATGCAACATCTCAAGTGAATTTATCAGTGACGTGCCATCGAGAAAACAACACCGAGAAGAGTTCTGATATCCTTCAGTCTTCTTTTATAAATTCTGATGCACCAGGAAGTGGCTACCGATAACACACAACCCTTTTATGTGCTCTAGAGTGGCAGCAGCAGGGGGCAAGATCAAAGAAATCTCTTCCTATTTATGCTTTGTGGATTTCATTATTGCCGGTCCCTGTTTCTTATCAGCCTTATAAAGCACATTTAGTGATGAGGGTCGCTGTGTATCCTACCAGGAGCACATTCGTATTACTTTTGCTTGCATTGCACCTGGCGCCTCGTGTCCTGCCAAGGTTCAGGATTTCTCAGATGAAACGCTGATTGTCTTTTTGACGGAAACAGGAAGTCCTTCGAGTCAAAACATTTTCTTCTTTTGTGAGGTACATTTACTGTCAGAAGCTTTCCATTCTCACCTGACCAATCAAAGTTTACCTAAACAATAAAACCACACACACACACACACACACACACACACACACACACACACACACACACACACACACGCTTGTTATGTGTTTCATCCTATTTCTATCATGTAAGTCGCAGGTTAATTGCCCATAGCATATCAAAACAGAAATATTATGTGAAGGCTCTCAAGGACATAACATTTGTTTTATATTTTGTGCTATGCGGGAACTATAAAAAAGTAAAGAGTTGAAAGGGTTTCACCCACATCTAACAATACTGTGAGCGAACATGATATAATAAAAAACAAGCTTGTTTATACATGTACATGATCTCACTCGGAATCAATTCATTAGCTTTAGTTTGTTTGAATATTTTTATATTTCCATTCAAACGCTGTTTTTGGCATCATGGTAAGAACTTATTGAGGTGGGTAGAAATGTGGACAGAGGAAGGGGTGGTCTCCAACTCTCCCAGATCCTGTCAGAACAAGACAGCGTACATTCCAGGTTTCATGAGCAAGGTCAGTAAAAGAATAGCAACTCACAGTGTGTGGCCTTTCCATAGGATTAATAGATGAGGAGCTGCCACCCAGCTCAGAATTAACACGTTGAGGGAGGCAGTGGTACAGGGTGCAATCCTACCAGGTGCATGATACATGCAAAGCTATTGGTTGGAAAATACCATGCGAATTAGGTTCTTCTGTCAAGGTAATAATGTGAATCACCACAAATTAACAAAAATCCATGGCAAGATATTCTGATATTTTGAGGTTATATGTGAATTGCCTCTTTATATTTAATCACATTCTGAGATATATGGCACTCCATGTTTTTTCTTGATTTGAACTTAAAGGTCCACACTGGCTGATCAAACTAAATGGGGTCCAAACATAATACAACTGTTTTCTTGTACTATTATTATTATTATTATTATTATTATTATTATTATTATTATTATATAATAATAATAATAATAATAATAATAATAATAATAATAATAATAATAATAATAATAATAATAATAATAATAATAATTACCGAAACATATACTCATTATATAACTAATTATGCATGATTCAAGTTGGTGATATGTGAACATTTTAGTCAATGATTTTTTGTACTGCTGTGGCCCTAGAATTTCTTTACAATGTTTACATAGCTGTGAAAATGCTGACAGATGTTGTCAAATTGATGACAGCTGTGTTGATGTTATTAGTGCGTACAGATGACCCCATCACATAAATGCAGTAATTGTTAACTTAATAGTGCCAGTACATATCTGTGTCACTATTTTTGTTTTTAGGGCCTTGGATATTAAATAGTATATATTGTTTGGTGAACCTTTGAATTTTTCTCCACTGCAGATATGGATCTATAATCCTTAGTCGTCTGTGAGTCTAACAACGTTCACTACTAGAAAATGCTTAAAAACCAAGGGGAGTGCATTATCTTTCATGCAAATTTCAAGCAAATTGAATGTCTTTTATGTCTCTAACAGATCATGAAATAGTTTGGGGTGTTTAAAAATTACATTTTATATCAGGGCACCATTTCAGCATCTATATATCAACCAAAGCAAATAAATACATGAATACATATCTATACAAATCTTTGTTAACATTTATGCCAACTGGTGTGATTGAAGATTAGTGTAGTCCTGTAGTCCTTTGCTCATGGAGACCTGAGGACTGTGTAACAGAACCAGACCACCCAAGTGACCAACATTCTACGCATCAGACCCACAAATGGACAGACCTGCTACACTGATTGTACAACCCTCAAAATAAAACACACATGTAATTTCACTGTTTGGGTGATGTTATAAAACTGAAGTGTTTTCATTATCAACATATGATTGTATGTACACTTCATTCATTGATGTGTTCTTAATTCAAGTTGCAAATTCTATAATTTCAAATTAATCAGTTGTTGTTGTTTTAGTTTTATTTTATTGATTCTAAATGTCATTTAAATAATTTAGGTCAGATTAATCATTGAAATGTTCTTGAGGAAGAGGGATACCCCCTGCTCTTCCATGTATGGACCAACATTCCAGATGATGAAACTTTGAATCTATGAGGACTCTCTAGTATAGAGTTCACTCACCACAGAAGAACAATATGTTTTAGGTATGCCTGACAATATATACTATACATGTTTAGATACTATCTGTAAGTATACCTCTATGAATAAATATGTAATTAGCAGGGATCCTAGGAATCTGTTTGCTGAGGAATAATGTGAAAAAACACAGATTTTCTCTTCTGGCTGATAATTTTTTGTTTTACACTTGGGACGGGGCAAAAACATGCAAAGCTTTTTTTTTGTATGATTGATAACAAAATCAATACCTATACAATCATCAACACAGGCAATTTTGCTTAAAATTTATGTACACATACTTGTTTAATAAAACTGCTTCTGGTGTACAGAGGTCAAGGACGAGGCGCACTGTCACATTCATGTAGAAACGTAGCTGCAGTTTACTTCAGTATCCAGTGCATTGTTACAATTGAGCAAGCTGTTGAAAGATGCCGAAAACAATAAACATTAACCATAAAGATCGGGTGAATGAGTTTGGCAATAGCTGCTCATTACTTATCATAAGTGATTTTTTTTATAGTTAATGTATGGCGGGTGATCAATGCAAAAAAAATATTGCATAATGTTTTTATGCTTTATATTACATTAAATATGTACAGTAATTTATATAAGTCCTGAGACATATTTTTTTAATTTGGTTTCCATTACATTTTTTTTTTTACAGAAGTTAAACCCTACCTTAACAGGTGTTGTAAATAATGTTATTAACTTAGATTTTTGACATGACTTCAAATAATCCCTCGTTCTTAAAAATGACATATTTACTTTAAAAAAAACTAAATAGCCCAGAATGTTCTCCTGCTACATCAGACACTGCTCTAGAAAATAACCCAGAGTGTTCTCTTGCTACATCAGACACTGCTCTACAAAATAAACCAGTGTTCTCCTGCCAAATGATACCGCTTCCTCTTGTCATAGATGCATGACTTATCTATAGCTACTTTAAGGTGGAAGCCATTGAGTGAGCCAATAAATTAGGAACTGTGGAGAACTGCTCAACTCTAGAGACCTGGAAATAAGGGAATAGATGAATCAAGCTGTAAAAATATATAAAGATGTATCCTGTGTCTCATATCACTGATTCAAAAGTTGTATTTGTATGTAACTGGCAGTACTAAAAATCCAAATTAATTTGGAAAAAAATAGATATAGTTAAAAGTCCCCATCTGAGGTACTTAGGTCCAAACTTAATACACTTCCTTGTGACTCTGTGCCCTCTAGCTGCACATAATAAACATATTAAATAAAGCATGAGCAACTTCCATGTGTAATTCCACTGGAAACAAAAGGACAACTGTTACAGGGAGTCGTTATTTTTGTGCAGCACTGGCAGTTTCGATAGTTGGCACATCGTAACCCTTCCACTTGCACCGTGAAATGAAAATGTACATTCACTTAATGTAGCTCCACAGCCCAACAGCAGACAGCTGTATTTTTAATGAGAGCTGGGAGATTTAATTACTTCTGTTTTAACAGGCAAGACTTCTGGAGCTCGATGACAAGGGATACAGTGTTAAGGAGAAGGTGGCAGATGATTTTCCTGCTTAAACGAGCACTGAAACAAGCACAGAGAGAACAGTACTTGGCATTCGGGTCGCAGTTGTTCCAAAATGAAACCACTTCTTTTTTAGGCAGCTTCAATATGGTTCATGTGTGTTAGCAAAACAAAAAAATGCGTTCCTTATTATTCTATTGTGTCATAAAGTATTTAATGTTACTCTGTATTACCCCTCAAAGAATACATGTTCTGTGATATTTTGTATTAACTGCAGTTTCACACTTTAACCTACTATAGATTATAAAATCCCAAACCCAAATATTTTCAAAGTCAATCATTTTTATGGTTAAATTAATTCAGTTGAATTTTTAATGTCTTAGAACCAATTATAAAAGCAAATACTGGCAAATGACACATACAAACACATTCTAATGATAAGAGGCAGTGGTGCATTTGGTCCCTCCTTTTTTCTGGTGAGTCCAGCTTTTTAAGGAGAAAGTTAGCCAGTTAATTAACTTTTTCAAATAATTAGTCTGACAAGATGAAAAATCACAGCTGTGATCGATTGAAGAAAATACAACTGGCTTTCAGCTTACTCAGAACGTGGATGTGTTGCGACTAGTGTACAAATCTAGTAAATGTTTACATAACTAACTATTTATAGCTGAACAGATACATACAAATGCCATACAATGTGCAGCAATGCATTGCATTTCAACCGCTTTTAACTAGTTTAAATGCTTTTAATTCAGTAATTATCTGTTTCGAATTGGAATTATACTGCTTTATGCTATCTTCTTGTTTGCATGTTGCTATCTTTTTCTTTGCATGACGCTAACTCTTTATAAGTCAATACCTTTTTATTTGTAAGACGCACATTTTGTATATAGGTGTGGCAGAGTGAAAGCCCTAACTGTAAATAGTGGTTGTGTTGGATTGGCAGGGAAGAGGTTCAACACTCCCTGTCAGAATACACAGGTGAATTGTGGCCATTCTCTAATTAGGTAATTGGGTGCTAATTGGAGAATGGCCACATGTTTAAAAAGGGAGAGAAAACCCTTTGTTGGAATGTGGTGTAAGGAGAAGCCATGAAGGCGTTGCCCAGCCTGGCCCTTGTAACTATAGATTCTTTGTGGTGTGTTTGTTTAACTCCTTATTTTGGCCCTCTTGCCCTGTATGTTTTTTTGGTTTTGTTTTTTTGTTCTGTTTATGAATAAACTTGTGTAATATAGCTAACCTTTTATTTGCTTGTGTTTTGCACTTCAGAGCCACTGCATAGCTATACCAAAGAAACTATACTACAAAACATTAGCAATACATAAATAAATATTTTTATAATCCTAAAATAGATAATTTTATGGAGGGCTCCATTTCATATTTTTTATTTTTTTTATATTTTATTATTAGTGGGCTATTATAATGTTTCAAGCATTGCTGAAATGGTGTATCTGCTGCCATTTACAGCATATACTGTATTTTTGACCAAAAAGAACACATTGTAATAACCACCAGCTGTTACAGGATTAAATGCTCTGATATAGCTGATGTCTTCTGTTCTAACTGACTGTGTTCTATAGGCAAATGGTACTGGGGACTGGTAGTCTCCAATAACAGGAGGTCTTTTAAACAGGTTTTATCTTTTATACAATTCTTTAAAATAGTATTTAGAGATTGCAAGTTATTAAAATGTTAAGGATGTGGGTGGCTTTTGGAATTATACAATGGAAGCCATACATACATTTTTTAAAGATGGATTTCAATGGCATCATTTTTTCATCTGCACTGATACCCTGAGAATGTTGACTAGCTCATAGAATTAGCCAAATCGTTTACACTGTGATAATAAAATACTATACGAACTGTGTATTTTCCAGTCCAGTACCTTGTTTAGATTTCATGTCTACACCTAATGATTACAGTACCATTATCCCCATGTGAATACAGTTACTACATCCTGTTATAATTATTTCTATATGATTATGTTACTACAAAAATAGTGCAAATTACACAGACAAATCTGTGGTTTACAGCCAAAACCAACATCAAGCATTCCTTTTGACTGATTCTGAATAATTAGTTTCTCTGGAGGCAATGGAGCAAATGAGAGACAACTGCTCTTAGAAATGATATAAAATATGCCTATATTTACCCACAGATTGTTAAATCACTGTAAAGCTTTGCAAAATTGAATAATATTACATAAAAAGTCAGGATCGTTTCTTAGAAGCAGCTGCATTTAAAAGAGCAGTTGTATTGAAAGCAGTGCAATGTGTCAGCTTGTCTGGAGAAACCCTTCCACCGATAGAAATCACCATTTTTTGAGTTAATCATTTTCTCTTCTTCCCAAATGCAGCTCCCTGCACTCTGCATAAGCACTAGGGGCTATTTATTTTGTTGCCATTTTCCTCTTCCTGCACAGTTTCCTACGTTCCATTTTCTCAGTGTTTGGATTACAGCAGACGTGAACTTCCTCTGTCTCAGAAGCAGTCATGAATCAGACTTGGGTCCAGGACCACGAGGCTGTCAGGCCTTCCTGACAAGTCCCAGCCTTAACATAACAAGTATTTGACAGCTCAATTTACATGACACCACCAGGCAGACTGTACCCTACAATACAAAGGGGAGATGTCATAATAACAGGGGGACCACAGCTTCAAGAAATGGAATGTTGTACTTATTTCCAGTATGTATGGTAACGTAATTAAAAAATCATGGCCCAGGGGAGAGAAAACAAAAAAAAACCCTGATGTGTTCTCAATGCACAGTATATGGACTTTCCAAATCGCTTTCAAATGAAAGGAGGCAGATCTTATTCAATGAGAAACCACACCAATACAAAGAAACTAGAAAAGTAGAAAAGCAAATCTAATCCTTCTCTCTTTATGTATGTATAATACATACATACATTTATTATCTGGCCATTTTGGGAAGTGTTTAGAGCAATGAGGACAGACAGGAATGCCTGAGAAACACAGAAAATAAAATTCATGAGCATGATCTAATAGAAACATCACCTCACCTTCATCTCGTGAGCACAACACCCCGAGGAGTCTGGATATTCGACATATATGGACACAATATATATATACACACATATATAATCAGTGGTTGGAAATGTTGGCCTGTGATTGGTTAAAACCTCATCATAGGAGCAGAAATAACATCCTTACACCCCTGAGTAATAGCCTCCATCTGTCATGTGATTGGTTCACATCACCGTCAGTCCTGCCACTTTTCAAAGGAACGCCTTTCATCTTCACCCCTCACAACAAGAAAAAATGGTGAAAGGTGAAAAAACTGCTCAATAGCGATTCTGTGACTTAACAGAAAATGAATTACAAAACATACTACAAAAGAAAGATGCTCAAAACACTAAAATGGTAATTCAAACGTCACTGTCACTGTTTTCTGACTTTCTGAAACTCAAACAAATTCAACTTGACGGAAACAAATATGATGGGTGGAATATAAACTGGATTATGCAGCAGCCAGCAAACCAGACAGAGACAGAGATAAACTTTGCTAACTATGCGGTATGAACTACAAAAACATTTTCTGTTATTTATTTGCATATCCTGTATATATATATATATATATACACACACACACACACACAGACATATATATATATATATATATATATATATATATATATATATATATATATATATATATATGTGTGTGTGTGTGTGTGTGTGTGTGTGTATATATATATATATATATATATATATATATATATATATATATATATATATATATATAGTATGGTGTTTTGACGGCATGACAACTACTTGTTATTGTTTATATTCAAATCCATGATTTATTCTTACTTGATGTAATGGTGTTCATGACATTGTGATTGTGATGTGACGTTGTGACATCATTTTTACTTCTATCTTTAAATCTGTATTAATTCTAATTCACATTATTTTATATAAGCTTATACCTATAGTATCATGCAATGCTGGCTTTGAGGACCATCCTTGATTTGGCCTCCCCAGCGCATCAGCAGGCACAACTTTTGAATGTTATGTATGTTATCTTCTCATAATGCACTATTTTGTCAAACACTTTAGAATTTTTTTTTAATAATAACAAATACATTTAATATTATATAAATAATAACACATATATATTAATAATATACAACAACTGGTGACTGCATAGGATAAACTTCACCAATTGGGGTTGCAGTTTCCTGTTCTGTGGTGACCTGGAGGACTCCCCAGCACACTCCACCTTTGGCTTTGTGTCAAAGGATATCCTTCTCAGCATGATCAGTTGGCTGTTGAGATTACTGAGGCAGTCCATTATATATGGTGATGTTTACAATGACTTTTAGCAAGCCAGAATGGTATCTTCTCGTAATGCACTATTTTGTCACACAATTTACTATTTATTTTTTATGAAATGTGTGATAAAAAACAAATGGGGGGTGCTGGCTGTTTTTTTAATCTGCAATCTATTTTATACAAGCCCACACAAATGATTGGTGATATCTCGCCTGTAACCCTTCTCTAATGCAGACCTGCATGATGTCAGCTTTTGTAATAGTTAGGGTTTTGTGGATTCGTAAAAGACAACAGGTCTGATTATAAACCAGCTGTGGAGGGTTCACTTCCTGTCTTGTTCTGACCATGTTAACCATGTGCTATGTTTGTAAATTATATTTTAAAGGAACGACAGCAGAGTACAGTTTTTCCCCTTTGTAAACATAATGCCATTGATTCTTCTTGATGGGTGAGAAAGATAAGTTCCTTTGGGAAGAATTTGACCTGGGGCATATGTGTGAACTTCTCTGCTATTCTGTGTGTTTTTAACATGCAGGAAGACTCTTTGCTGTAGCTCCCACGGTACACAACCTCTAACACACTGGCTGCTGAGTAGTCGTAAAGAGAGAATACCCAAAAGTACTCAAACCATGTTTTAGACCTACAACTTTTTAGTCCAGAATTGTTTTTCCTGCAAGGATGCAGTCCCATGTTTACTATGAGCTTAAGGTAATTCCATCACACTTTGATGCATTAGGGATCTTTATTGACAGTCAGGTTTAGAATATTTAGAAGTTATGATTCCAAGTAAAAATATGACCCCATCGGATTGGAGTTCATAGTGGATAATTAAAACAGCCCAAGCATAACCTTCACAGAAATCTTTACCCCAAGCTGAATGGTTCATTATTTAATTATCCACCATTAACCCAAAGCAAACACCCCAAGCAGATGGGGTCATTTTGTGACTTAGAATCCAGTACATTATTTATCGATAATAAAGTAGCTCATAAACCTTATTGCTGCCTGAAAAAAAAAAAAAAAATCAGGAAGGAAACATTTGGGTTACATTTTCAGTGAGTTACTGTTTCTGCAATATTCATTAATACTGAGAATGTCCAGCAGATATGCTATATTGGTTACCCAGGCTTCAGAAGCTAGGCCTCAGACCTTTCCCAGGGTAATGCTTTTCCATTGCTGGCTGTATGATGTCAATGCAGAACCTTCCGCAAACTTCCTGGAACCTTTACAGGCAAACCCCCAGAGACACAAACATATCTGGGGCCTCGGCCAAGAGCATTCTTATCTGAATACTGCTCTCTCAGTTTTCTCTTTATTTTACTTAATTGACATTATGCAACTGATATAATTTACAGCCAGGAGAAACAACCAAGACCAGGAAGGAACTGTACCTCTTTCTTGCGCATTTAATGTATGCTGTTGCTTACATCAGCAAACGACCATGAATCAGCATATCCTCAACACTTAGAGTTTACCTTGAAGGTGTGCTCTTCCCCGTATGAGGGCAGGTTGTCCTGAATCTGCACAAAGGAATTCTTAAGAGTGTAACACAATACATTTTCTACAGGAAATCTTCAGTCTCCATAGCACACACTTTTTTCCCTCTTTTATAATATGTGTAAATTGGCTAATCAATTTAATTTCACTAGTAGTTTCCAAAGCATGAACATATAGTAGGCTACTGACATATAAACATGTTGGCCCAAAACAACGTCTAAAGAAAAGCTGTGTGGTCTTGTGGTTAGAGAAGGACTTTGAACTATGTCTTAATCTCTTCCTTCAGTACAAATATGTCCTAGCCAGGCCAGGAAATACTGAAATGTGGAATCGACATTTTAAAATAATATGACATGATTTTTCAACTCTGCCTACCCAGCAGACTGTACATATGCAGCCTGGACAGGTATTGTAGTAGGTGGGCCTGACTGAGTTGAAACATCACATTGAGACATTATTTGAAAGGAAGGAGAATTGCTGTTCAGTGCAGGCACTTAAGACCTCCGAAAAATTTCAAACCAAAGTAAATAAAGAGTCAGATAATCACAAAGGAGCATCAGAACCCAGAACCTTTTCTGAATGATTTGAAACACAAGGAAAAATAGTAAGGCAGTATTTTTAAACAAGCTATTAAAATGACCTTGAAGCTACTTACTCTTTAACTTTTGATAATGAAATATGAAATACAGAATTAGATTGTATGGTACCTATAACATGTTGAGTAAAAACAAAAAAATCAACAGAGAGAACCATTTCGAAAGCATAGTGCAGGACAAAGGGGAATACGCGAATGAGTTGTTTCTATGAGAGCACAAGTCTGGGCATGGATGGCTTGCCTTTTGAAAGTATTGGCAACAAAGAAGGAGCAATTTGTAATGATGACAGTTAACAAGACATGTTGCATCAAGGTGACAAGTGAAACAATAGACGGGTTTGAGGCCAGGCTACAGTGAACAAAAATGAATGATGTTTTGTTCGAGCACACACTCTGGGACTTCCCCAACAAAAGCTAACAGGGAGGAGGAAGATCTGTGTACAGTGCCTCCCTAGGCCATGCAAGAACTACTCCCTCTTCCACACATGGAGGCTCTCCATTATCTTTTTAGTCAGCTAAATATACATGAATATAATCTGAGCTCCAGGCTTTGGGTAATTAACATACTCTCCAATTTAGACACTATGTGAGTAAATGTATTTTGGGTGAGTAAAATGCAACATAACTTTAGTCACGAATACTTTCAATAAATGCAGTACATACTTTAATGCTAAGGTATGGAGTATTATTAACTACAGCCTTACATCTGAACTGTAATGTTACTTTGAACTTAACAAAAACTTGCTCTTACAATAAAAACAAAAACAACCATTATTCGTATTGCTTTATTGACCAGAAACATTATGGCTGTGAAGCAAATAAACACAGAAACAGATTTTTTTTTTTTTATTCCAATGTTACAGATGGAATATACTTAACAAAAGGCCCTCTTGCATATAGTATACTATTTATTTCTAATATTTAAAAAAAAAAAACTGTACCAGTACTGCCCTAATGCAACTAAAGAAATGATAATATTGTATTCCTTATTGGTCACCTGGCTATATAAAGCATCCCGACTTGCAACACACACACAGAATATTGTATTTATTATGTAGATTTACCTTTCTAAAGTTCTGTTGACATTACAGTGAATTGGTAGGTTAGGTTGAGGGGTACTAAGACGGTGTTAGAAATCCAGTTGCTTATTCAACACAAACATGCATTGCAAGTGAATGGATTCTACCATACTTTTTTTTTTTTAAAGATAAACTTAATTTATTGGTCAGTTCTGGCCATTTCCTGACAGGCTACAATTAGCTGTCCTGGCATTTCTATAGCCCATTCTCTAGCTACCGCATGCAGTATACTGACGAAGTACAAGAAGTTGATAACTTGTGAACTCAAGCTGTGCAGCAGAATTGCTATATGTACTCATTACTCATTCAACTGAAACATCATACTTCATTTCTTCAATGCATGAAACAACCTGTACACAGGTTATATAACACATATATATATAACAGAAGACAATTACTTCCCCTTTTGTCCAATACAGGCCTCTGACTTACTAAATATATTGGTATTCAAGAATAGCTAATCATCTCCTTTTAAAGTGCAAAGAATATGAATGATCAAGCCATCTCACATCTCACCCCCCCAAAAAAAATATTCATTGGAATGTAGAAAGATGGTTAATGGGGATTATATTGCTTAATTTTGTTTTCAATCAGTCCCATTGCTCACTAAAATCTTGGTATCCATGATTAGATAATTGTCCCCTCTTTGAATATTTGCAAAAGATTTAAATAAAAAATTCAGACCACAGGGGCAGCTGTACCCCAAATATTATCAATTTATTAGCACAGCATATATATATATATATATATATATATATATATATATATATATATATATATATATATATATATATATATATATATGCATCTTGATTTTGTTTTGTTTTTTATACTAGTTTTAAACTGAATTAAAAATCACATGACCCGGGACCAGATAGCACAAGCGGATTTACATTTATTTTAGGTAGAAGAGACTTAAAAATCACAGCAGATCCCAGAATAGATGGGTTCTAGATTGGAGCGGGCATCACACCATTCATTTCAATAGGAATTTGCTGGATTAGACAGCTTTTACTGTATTACTTTGATTATGTCAGTGAACCTAAGATTTTTCTTTGGTTCATTGAATTTAGCAATAAAAAGGGAAATGCTGACAGTATTTCACAGCACATATGACTAACTGTAATTGAAATGCTCTCATACAGGTGGTATTCTACACAGCTCTTTGGTTAATGGTTTTCAATAATAATAATAATGTATTCATTGTTCAGGATACAGTCTAGTTAGTGATCTCCATCTCTTTTCCAGTTCAGTTTATTTACAATGGCGATTGTAGCTGTGCATTTAGCAATTTGCAAATAATTGTAAATCGTTAAGGTTTACACCCCCCCCCCCCCCCAACTGTACCTTTGTGTATGATGAAATGTGCAAGAAATACTTCTTTAGCAATGTTGTTTAATAATAACCGCTAATGGGATAATGGGAATGGGACTTAATTATTGTTGTGGCTTCTCAATGATTTCCCTTAATTAAAAGATTCTGTTATGAAACATTAAGTTACACTTATAAAGCCTGTTTCAATTAAGCAATTCGTTTTGGTATTCACAAAACTTTTCTTGACTGTGTGTAACGAGGTTTCAGTTTTTTCATGTTTGGAAAAATAGAATATACACTAATTACAGGTGTCACTTAAACCAAGTTAAAACGAAAGAGGAGGCCTTTACTGTGTACCAAGCTTGATGGGACATCAGGGGTTTCGCCATGGCAATTCCAGTGCTTTAATCACCATTCAACATATTTTAATATTTTTATTATTATTAATGCTATTATTGTTGTATGAATAATTTTCCAAAAACATTTCACTTGTGCACAAATGGACAAGTTTGCATAAAGCGTGCAGAGATGTAAAGATGAGATATCTACAAAAGCAGTCAAGTTAAATCCAAAACAAAAAAAAAGGTTCTGTAATGGTGTAATTTAAAAGTGGCCCCACTTTTTCTATCCATCTTGTTCAAAAAGGGGTGTTGGGGGAGGGGGTAACCTGTTTTGTATGTAACTTGGCCCTTTTTGTAGATATCAAATCTTTATGCAAACCTGTCTGTTTTGCTACATGTGATTTTTATTAACAGATGTCATACTGATATAACTGTATCGATATGAAACCCAGACAAGAGCAAGTTTTGTACTGGTGCGATATGACTCAGAACTGTTAGTGTGGACAGAGGGATCACTATGACAATGGAATAGACCGAGCATGGCACTGGAAGGCTCCGAAAACTCTAAGAAAAAACGTAAGCTTCTGCTGGTACCTTATTGTGACATGATGTGATGTAATCCTTAACCCATGTCAGTACATACGACAGATTCTTCCTGAAATCCAGGGAAAGGGTATATAAAGTGTAGAGCCAACAGTATTGAGTGTTGTGTGCAGTCGTGAACGACAGCCATATTAATTGTTTGAAACTGCAGTTTAGGGAAGGTCAGAACTATACTGCTGTAAAGAAAGTTTTCTCAGAGGAACCAGGTTTCCTTTTAATTTCAGCATTTTAGAAATAATAAATAACTGTTCATTGGAAAAATAATCTACACTCCCAACACTCCATACAAAAACCTAAAACATCAATGTTAATATCTAGAAGATAACTACATTATTGATGAATAATGCTGAATGTAATCAATATAATGGATGAGTCTACAGAATGTATATTGATTTTTGTATCTTTCATGTGAGAATCTCGATTGATTATTTTTATATATGAATAGTGATTAGAATACTGTTTCAAAATATAAGTCAATGTACAAATTATGCTGCATTGATTTAATAACAAAAAAGTGAGCGAATGACTAACTGTATTTTATGTTTCAGAAAATAAACAGTATTACATACACCATATCCATCAGTGCAAAAGTAAATGTGACCGAAACAGGACTAAACTAATTTAGAATAAGCTTACTGCTGTATACCATGCCAGTCAGGATGAGACAGTATTGATTTAGGACTCAGGAGAATCCATTGTTGTTGAAATAATTCCAAGGTTCCTAATTAACTGGATCCATTAATTGTTGTCGTGACAATTAATTCACACGAATCAAGTTCAAACCACAGGTTAATTTAATATGATACTCCTGGAACAGCTGTACAAAAAGGTTTTTATTATGTGTACAATATCTACTGCACCTGAGGCAATGCTATGAGGCAAGAGAACCACATATACAAACTGCATACTAGCCATGGTGTTTATAGCTTCAATAAGCATATGCAACATAAAACGCAAACCTATGGAGCAGAAACTCATCTGATAATAGCTTTGGAGCTAAAAGATTGCAAGAAGTAAGCTGCACACAATTCAGCATGGCAGTGTTAAAACTGTCTCTCTGGATGGACAGCAAAATCCAGCTGAGATACATGGACCTGTTAAGCTGAGGAAACACAAAGCCACTTTTTCAGGAACAGTGGCTTGAAACCTGGTTCCAGGAGACAGGGAGGCCCAGAGACAACTTTGCTGTATAAATCCCCTGGATAAAGGGAGCAGAGTACCCTGGACTAAAAGGCAGTGGCCTGAAACCTAATCTCTGAAACCAAGTTCCAAGCCATAAAGTGGCTTCATATTCCCTCAGATTCAGCCTATTGATGAATTCATGAAGATCATCCTGAATTTAATAAAGTAAGAAAGAATACAAATGTTTATGTGGCTATTTAAAATTTTATACACAAATACTCAATTATATGCTTTTCTTAATAACTGCTTGGTTTCCTTTATCCTGAAGTCTCAAGTTTGTAAAACACCCAGTTAAATTACCCATGAACACTTTTCTGAGTTCAAGTAAAATTCCTCACAAGCTCAGGTGCTCTTAGCAGTGACATTTAAAGTTATGCACAAAAAAAGTTAAAGAGGGTCAGTTAGTCATTCTGCCAGACAAAGAAATCTTCAGGGTTCACAAAACACATGGCATTGGATAGGGAAAGTGAAAAAAGAAAATGGAATGTGATTATTTTAAGGATGATTGAAGGCCATGTTTAAAAATGCCAAGTTTCTTTAATCTATTTGTACCAGTGGCACATGAATACCTGAAAGGATAACACATAAGCATAAGGTATTCTTTAAGTTTCTTTAGGGACATAGTTATCTGGGTTTTGCATTTGTTTCTACCAGAAAAAAACACAACCTTCTACATTTTCAAAATATTCAGATTTACTACATGTGTTTTTTTTTTTTTTTAAATGACCCTAAATGTGTTATTATTATCAATAAACACCCCTGCACCTGAAAGTAATTGTCTGTGTATTTTGTACCTGGACTGCACTGCACTCACCTATATCCACTCACCACTTTGCCATAAGAACACTGCAAGGTGTATGTTTACAGGTAAGAGAATACAGAACACTGCAAGGTGTATGTTTACAGGTAAGAGAGTACAGAACACTGCAAGGTGTATGTTTACAGGTAGGAGAGTACAGAACACTGCAAGGTGCATGTGTACAGGTAAGAGAATACAGAACACTGCAAGGTGTATGTTTACAGGTAAGAGAATACAGAACACTGCAAGGTGTATGTTTACAGGTAAGAGAATACAGAACACTGCAAGGTGTATGTTTACAGGTAAGAGAATACAGAACACTGCAAGGTGTATGTGTACAGGTAAGAGAATACAAAACACTGCAAGGTGTATGTTTACAGGTAGGAGAGTACAGAACACTGCAAGGTGTATGTTTACAGGTAAGAGAATACAGAACACTGCAAGGTGTAAGTTTACAAGTAAGAGAATACAGCACACTGCAAGATGTACGTTTACAGATTTCTTTCGTTTGGCTTTGGGCAAAGCCCTGCTAAAGTCAACCCTGTATTGACTCAATGTACTGTATCCTCATTCCCTCTGAAGGGGTATTAAATGCGCTCGAGCAACATGCTTTCAAGGGTATGTTGTTATTGTACTGCTGATTACTGTGATCAGAGTCTTTAGTAATGACAGTAATAAGACAGTTTCGTGTTGGCGAATCTCCTTGCTTTTGCTGCTTCCAGTCCCTTTCTCATTTGCTCTGGTAGAGCACATTCCCTGCTTTTGCCTAGGGAGATACAGTGCAACATAACTGCTGGAAGAACAAGTACTATGGAAAGTGCCTGGAGGTGCTTTTTTCTAGGTTGAAAATTGTGCACATGTGTTTTAGATTAAGATTGCAAAATACCATTTATGTGTTCTGTGCTCATCTCTGTTACATGTATTAGGAATCTAATAATATTATCGGGCCCCTTTAATTAAAATGACTTGAAAATGACAAAATACTTATGTAACTAAAAAGTGTACAAAATAAAAACCTACAGTGTTTGCAAGAGAGTGGCTGTGTTAGTGTTACCAAGTGAACATACCTAACAGTATTTTTGTTGAATTAGATGCTGATGAACTGCAAATCACTTAATGTAAAATTAAGACTCAATGAGAAACACACACAAGTCCTATACTATACAATATTTAAATAGAGCCACACTACAGGAATTGGGAGGGGTGTGTTGTCCTGGCTTTACTCCAGTTATCCAGTTCTAGCTTATTGCTGTAAAATGTCCTTATCTTTCCCACAGGCCCAATGAAAATGGTAAAGTGATATTTCTGGCTTTTTTAGAACAAACAGCACAGGGGAAATCTAACTGTAAAACCTGAGGGGGCTAAGCTGTAAATTTGAGCTACTTCTACAGAAACCTTTCCAAGTTCTGAGGGAAATTAAATATGGTGCATACTTATTCACATCCCTTTTGCATTAAAGCAGAAGCTCATAACAGGTATCCCGCACTCTTACCGGCTGAAGTAGGGAGGTAATTAAAGAAGCTGAAGATAGTTCAGCTTGTCAGGCTTTGCAACAGCATTCACAACATCAATAATGTATTGAAGAAATAAATGAATTCATCATGAAAGCAAGAGTTAGGATGCTGGTTTGGGTACACAAATAAGTGAGACCATATTCCAAAATTCAGTCTGTAACAAAATGCACGGCTATGCCATCACATTTACATAATAATTCATAACAACAATAATAACAATATTAAGAATACAAAACAAATACTTTATAGTAGCAGGGCTTTGCCTGCCCCTTTCTTTGTACAGGGCTCCTAGCCCAGGCGAAGCAAATCCAGCAGCTACCCCAGGTGAAGCAGAGCCGGCAGCAATCCCAGGTGAAGAAGAGCCGGCAACGACCCTAGGAGACACAAAAGAAACAGCTCTCCCATGCAAAGCCGCGCAGCAGGCAGCCTCAGGCGATGAGGAGCAGCAGGCAATCCCAGGCGATGCGAAGCAGCAAGCAACCCCTGGCGATGCGGAGCAGCAGGTAACCCCAGGCAATGCACTATTTTGAACTCTATTAATGCTTGCCATTGTGCTATTATCTTTACAGCTTACTGCAAAGATAGCTCTGTCCTTGGATATTAATGCATACTAACTCTTTCCTTTTACAAATTGCAGATTAAATAGCCTAGCCTGTACTGTTTAGATCTTCTAAATCTAATGGTCATTAAGAATATCTATAAATCAACTTGCATTTCTTTCAGTCTGGAACTACACAAACAAACACCATTGTGAGATAACAAATGACTCCCTTAAGATGATCTTTGCCTTGGTGAGTGCTGATGTGAGGTGTCGATTGAATGGGTGATGTATGAATGGGCCCCCTTTCAACAGGACAGTGTCTGTCAATTACCACTCTTTATTTCACTGCTTTTTTCTGTGGCTAAGAATTAGTGATAATACCTAAATTCTTGTAGCCTACAAGTGAATAGATATAATGTTTCCTGTTCATGGTGATTGTAAAAGCAGGTTAATACAACAAGTGCTGTTTATATTCTTCATGTAATTTACACGTCTTAAACTAAAACAAGGTGTTCACAAAACGAATCATGCATTGCCCTCCATGATCCTTTGGCAGGATTTGTAATTTCCTCCAGTCTTATATTATAGGAAACCAAATACGTACCAAGAATAAGGAGCACTCATATATCTACTGTCAGAGCCAGGTCTTGGCAAGGTGAAAGGAAAAACAGTATGCCAGTGGCTTTCATTTGTCACATTTTAAGTATCTTAAAGATAGATGTGAGGTAACTCAAAATCCAGAATACAAATTAAGTGGTGGTGGGGAGTAGAACGCAATCAATGATACAGTGTGGTTAATAACAGCCGTATCATTAGTTACTGATGGGCACTACCGGACACAGCACTGCACTACTGGAATTGTATTACAGCGACCACACTCCACAAGCAAGCGTCTTAACCACTATACAAAAGAGCTGGGCTCTTGTTGTAAGAGCTTGTCACAGAGACGGCCTGAGTGGATGGCGTCAGACCAGGAGTAGGAAATAAACAGATAGGTGGAGTTTGGTTGAGCTGAGTGAATGCTTTCGCTCAGCATTTAATAAATAAACAGAACAGCCAGCCAGAAAATAAACTATTGGAATAAACAAACACAAACACAGGGACACGGCACTTTATGCCAAAATAAATAGACAAACAAAAACGGACTATATAACAAAACACGATGCACGGACAGACACACTAACAAACACGGTGGGCAGATAAATACAAGTATCGTGCTGGTCCCACCAGCACGCAATAGCAATTGATATTTTAACTCTCCTCTCTCTCCCGTTCTCCACTCACCGAACACCCAACCCCGAGCCAGTGAAAACATGTTGCTTTTATGCAGCTGTACCGAGACTCGATTGCTAATCAATCATTCGATTGGAGTCTCGGTACAACTGCACGTGAATTAATAAAGTGCAATTCTCCATGCTCACATATTATTACTTTTTACTTGCATGTGAGTGCTGTGCAATCCTCGTGTCTAAATACAAATACATTTTAAACACTCGTGTTACACAGATCCGTTTATATCCCTGTGTACCAATGACTATACACCAACATTAAACGCATAACATAACAGAAAATATACACAGGGGCGGGCACTTCCTCACAGAGCTTCTCACCTCATCTTATCTCACTGATGGGACAGAACAGAATTTGTAACGATAGTGTATCACACAACCCTGCCTGTTACACATTATCCTACACACAACAGCTGTACAATTCTTGCCAGAGGAATTGTTCATGTAATGGGATTAGCTATGATCAACACAATAATCATTTCTGCAGAGTGTGAGTACACAGTTATAGTAAATAACAAATAAAAATAGTGATGGCTAAAACAAGCAGCTCATGACTCTGTTTATAGGTACACAAACAGTAATGTGAATTCATGCATACTCAGCATATTCTTTTTCATGACAGACAGTGGTGTGTATTAAGTAACAATATATATATATTTTTAGTTTTTACTGAGAACATGTATTGCATAAACAGAAGGAATTAAGTTGTTTTTCTTCTATATATTGAATGTATTAATGAACATTTAGTGATATTATTTTCACAATAAACATTTTGCTGTATGGGCTTCATAGGGCCTCAAATCTATTGCCAGGCAATGTTACAATTAAAAAGTGACATTTATTGCTCAATTATTTTATTCTTTTTCAGTATTTAAAGATATTTTGCACTCCTCATGATGAAATGGCATAGCTTACTTTTGGGATCACTTTGATTTGTTGTCAAGTTCATGTTCTATTCCTGTTACTTATGAGACTTTCATTAGGTGGCCAACAAGACATGTGTGATAGTCATAGTTTAATGAACCCTGCTAAATAATTTTTACATGAATCTTATCAATCATGCCACTCTGTTCAGTTATGTTTTTAGGGCTATGGAGGTCACATCGTGCTCTTTGTCAAAGTGCATCACATCTTCTTGTGCTGTCCTTGTTCTCTTCCGTCTACCCTTTACACAGCTGACTGAGTGTGCAGCAACCAGAAATACACGAAACTAACAGCCATATGAATGCTTCTGACAAAGAAGAGTATGCTAGCCTTACTACTTCAATACTTACACCTGGATTAGCTCCCAGCAGGAGTGTCCTTTCCATTCTGAAATGTTAGCACTGGGAGTGTGCATGGAGCCAAACCTTAACTTTGAACCATACTAGGAGTGGACATTTTGTTTTTGTTAGTATCAGCCTATATGTAAAACCACAGGGCGTTACCAACTTGTGAATCTAAGTACAAAATAACTAACAGATCTCATAGTCTCTCCTTTATTCATGATCTCGCCACCAAACCAGATTATCAATATGGGATGACTCTGGTTTATTGATGCAGAGTTCTTTAGCAATTTATTTGTTAATCAGGAAAAAAAAAAAAGTATTTATCTATTTATTATATATTTCATGTAATAAATTAGAGGTGTACATACAATTGTTTTTGCAATCAGAGACATCACAAATGAAATGCATTTCGGACACTGTTTTTCATTGAAGTGCTTTTTTTTTGATTGTGAAACCCTAATTCATGTGGTACAGTCATAACTGCCCGATTGTATTTTGTAGCTAGAAAACAAATGTGCTATAAGTAACAAGGCTTTTCACTGGTTTATTATTTGAAAGCCAGAAGACCCTGTAGCTCTCCACGACCAGGCTTGGCCACCCCTGATCTAGTTGTGAAACCTGATTTTTAGTTTGTATAGTATTATATAAATCTAGGGTAAAAAGACAGAGGATACAAAAAAAAAAAAAAAAAAAAAAAACATAAGGAAATGTATTCTGTGTAGTTTTCATAGAACAGTGCTGCTGTTTGTTCCATACACTCTCTCGTGACACAGGAGCCACACATTTCTTATGTCACAAACCAATATGTAAGTACATTTGAAACACAGTGAACCTTTTAAAGTTTTATTTTAGCATCAGTTGATTCTAGACTGAAAAATAAACAGTAGAGCACTTGATCAAATACTTTTTGTCATCACTAACAGGTTCTTTAATGGATTCTACTTTCAGCAATTATATACATTTTTTACTTTAGCTTTAAAACAACAGCAATCATGCTTTTTATGTTTAGAGTTGTTTGGATTGTTAGACACTCACACTCTGCTCTTCTGCCTGGTAATGGTTGGCTGCTGTGTTTTTCTCCAAAGACACTCCTAATTCCTGAAGAATGTTACCAGCACTCAGCACATGCCATGCATAATCCATACAGCAAGTGCACAGAATGGACCTTCACCTAAAAGCCATTTCAAAAGAAACACATATTTGACACAATTAGACAATCATCTGCATTCTGTCAATTGTGGAGACTGAAATGTGTATGTATTTTGGCAGCTGTCTAAACACTGTTTATTTTCAGATCTGCTGAGGCCTAATTGTGCAGCTTTGGTCACAGGGATGTTGAGGAAAATGTCGGCTCTAATGTTTTCTCAAGCACCTCTTGCTTATGTAATATGTCAAGACTGGCAGTATATAATGACAGACTAAGAAGATTTGGGGTGGAATTCCACTTGAAGCACTTTGTAGGACACACAACAGATTGCTAAATACATGGAACTCTTCGTCCATAAGTCATGTCTTTTGTGCATCGAATAAAGTATGTTAGTGTTAGCGATGATTTGACCTGTTACTTTTACCCAACCAAAACTAATCAGACTCAAGCCTATTTGATTCACTTTGAAAAAGAGAAAATTACTGTATTGAAAACACCAGCAACCTCAACATTGTTTAATTTAGCAATTTTTAACAAAACAATACAGTAAAAAGGAAAATGTGTTAAAACTATACACCCCCCCCCCCCCCCCCCCCCCCGAAAAATCATAAAACATTGCTATTGCAAGTTAGTATTTTTAAATATTGTAACTGTAAGTTACATTTTGCAATGTAATACTATGGGTTGTTGTTGGCTGATAGTTTGGAATATTTTCTGGCACAGAAGTGATTGTGGCTGTTTAATTAATATAACTTTTCCATAGCAGTAGTTCCAAGTTTTTTGTTTCATTTGCCATGAATTGCAAGAAGTATTAATGAGGGTGATGAATATTGCATGAGGGCTCAATGTCAAGCACTGCAACTTTCTTCTTCGTTTTATTTTACAACTGCTTCATGGTTTGACAAAAAAAGAAAAAACACGCTGTTGCTGTAGAAGGTACATTTTTGTACATCCTATGGTACAGCCTATTAGATAACTTGCATTCAACACAGCGAGGAAAGATTAAGGTTGCTGTACTACTTCAAACTTCATAGAGAGTAGACAAATGAAACGGACAGTTCAAAACAAAAAGTAGGAAGATAATACAATATCATTACTGTCATATATCAAAATAGATACTCACTGTATGAAATAGACCACACCTGGATTTGCTTTTATTTAATAATTAAGGCCATAGTTAGGCCTTTTCCTGTTTCCAAATGTATTTTTATATCCTGTGGTAAATTGTTAAGACCTTGTAGGAAATTAGAACACTTCTGAAAAAGCATACTGCACTTCACACTGTATGTGCCCCTTTACTGTGCTGTCACTGTATTTTCTTTTTCTTGTGTGACCAATTTAAATTGCTGAGAAGTGTGCACAGAAACTTGACAAACCAAGCCAGTGAAAACATGGAGATTGTGGGTGTAAGGGGCGGGTAGTGGAAAGTCATATTATACCAACCAAACACAGTTACATGGAAATATGATCTGGGATTTTATTGTCAGAGAAAGTAATTGGGAAAAGAGGGTTTGTTTTTAACTATTTCTTTTGAAAGGTGGGTGACAACAGGTGGTTGGCGTCCGAGGGGAAAGTTGAAACCAAATCTGCGTGACACCTGCAAATTACAGGTGAGCAAGTAGGCTTGTGAAGAACGCCTATTCACGATGCCTTTTGGAAAGTGAAACTTTCACAAAACACAAAAGCAGACAACGACAAACAGCCTTTATGTTTGCAACTCCGCGATGAGTTGTTTTGCTATTTAACGCTGTCATTTAAGGCGTCATGCCTCCGGGACTGCGTTTGTCCCGAATTCGTAGACACAGTGCAATCTTACAGTTTAGTGCCATAGTCAAACCATTACCTACCTGTTTATAGCTCATCATAGCACCTTCCCTGCCACATTATTTTGCAATGCCCAACACTCGCTCACTCGGCAGTTAAAAAAAATAAAACATAATTATGTATATATCCAGGTGCACTCCCAGAAATCTTTCACATGATACGCACAACTGAACCACACCAACATCCCATATCATGCCGATAACGACTCTGCATCAACATGCAGTTAAGTGTTTCAATCACAGTGCTGCATTTCTGTTCTTTCCTGAATTTCTCTTTTTAAAAATGAATAAACACAGCACGCTGCCATCGAGACAGAACAGCAACTACAGTGACAGCCAAATAGTCCACAATAATAAAAGCTACAAATAGACCTATTTGAAATACAGAAATAAAGGAAAAACTAGCTCAAAATATTTTATGCTGGTTCCATTTCTAATCATTTTACTCTCACAATCACTACAACTAATCATTACCCCACCCCCGCTCTTCGGAAGGAAACACTAAAAAAAATGTAAATAGAGTCCCATTTTTGCATTTTGAAAGGATGGTCACCCTAGGCCTGACATCACCACTCACGTCCATCCTGTCACAGGGAAGTTAACATTTTATTGCTAAAAAATAAAGTAGAAACTGCACGGTGAGCAGAAAACAAGTTATTTTATTGACAACACTTAGCAAAGTCATAAATAATGTAAACAATTCTATATTAGAATTTTAAGAACTGACAAATACACAGGGGGACAACACAACCAATACACAAATCAATAATGTCCATTTAATTATCTGTCTTGTGGAAACAGTCTGGTAATAAAGTGACTCTATAGTGACCTCCCCTTTGGAAGTTCTAATAAGAGGCATCATGCATCAACTAAAGAGGAACCAGTGCAGCTGTTTTTTATATTCTTACCCACTTACTAATATAAGAGCAGGAGGTGATTATGACTTGCTGGTTGACTTCTTTCTAACCTGGTATAGATTTTTCTACACAGAGGACAATTCTTAGGAACTCATGTTTGTGTTTAACAATTCAGCCAGAGACTTTACTGGCAAGGAGCACACGATGCATTATTTAACAGCTGCTAATCAATATCACAAAAATATGCTCTTGGATAATAAATAATGAAGTTAGAAATATTGATGTGCATTTTCTTCTTTCCCTTCCTGACAAGTGGAATTCAGCTACTTTATTGTATATTTGTTTTCACATAGATTATTTTATTTATTTATTTATTTTAGTTCTAACTAGAAGGAGTGTTTAACCCTTAATTCTAACTGTTAATTTTTCCCTTTTTTCTGTTTTTTTTTTTTATTTTTTTTTTTTAATAGTGATGAGGGTAAGTTGAAATCTAAACCAAAATGTAATTTTCTTAATAGATTTCATCTTTGGGTAAATGTGCTTCCCCAAACCAAATGACATTCCTCGGGAAAGGCCTGGGTTTACTCTCTGATATACTGAATGAAGGATGATGGCAGGACCAGTGGACCAGTAAACTCCAAAGATCCTCCAAACCTTGCATGATCAGCTGTCTTTTGAGTCTGTTCTAACAATACTAGAATTATTAAACTGTATTTCCTGAATGTTAGTATGTTTACAGAAAGCTTTTGACAAAGTCCCACATAAAAGATTCATTCTCAAACTGAACGCAGTGGTTAACATGTAGAAAACAGAAAGTACTGATTTGAGGAGAAACTTAAAATGGAGCGAGATAAATAGTGGAGTACCACAGGGATCAGTATTAGGTCCTCTGCTATTCCTAATCTACATTAATGACTTAGATTCTGGTATAGTAAGCAAACTTGTTAAATTTTCAGATGACACAAAATAGAAGGAGTGGCAAACACCGTTGCAGCAGCAAAGGTCATTCAAAATGATCTAGAGACCAGCATTCAGAACTGGGCAGGCACATATCAAAAGTGTAAGGTACTGCACGCAAGCAATAAAAATGTGCATTATAAATATCATATGGGAGATACTGAAATTGAAGAAGGAATCTATGAAAAACACCTAGGAAAGGAATGTTAAAACTTTACAAAGCATTAGTAAGACATTATCTACAATACTGTGTTCAGTTCTGGTCACCTCGCTATAAAATTATACTGCTGCTCTAGAAAAAGTGCAAAGAAGAGCGACCACAGTTATTCCTGATTTAAAAGGCATGGCATATGCAGACAGGCTTAAAGAATCGAATCTATTCAATCTTGAACAAAGAAGACTACACAGCGATCTGATTCAATCATTCAAAATTCTAAAAGGTATTGACAATGTCGACCCAGGGAACTTTTTCAACCTGAAAAAAGAAACAAGGACCAGTGGTCACAAATGGAGATTAGGTAAAGGGGCATTCAGAATAGAAAATAGGAGGCACTTTTTTACACAGAGAATTGTGAGGGTCTGGAACCAGCTCTCCAGTAATGTTGTTGAGGCTGACACCCTGGGATCCTTCAAGAAGCTGCTTGATGAGATTCTGGGATCAATAAGCTACTAACAGCCAAATGACCTTAGCTGTACAATACATTCTCCTAGCTCCTTGGTGAAGCTAGTGGGGTTACAAACCACACAATACCACTGTCACTGACCCATGTGTAATTAAAAAAACATCTTTAACACTTTGTATTATGCAAACTGTAATATAATTGTATAATAAACTATAGCTTCAAACACCCATGCTTAAAGCAACAGCTATCGCTGGTCAGCTGTACACAGTGGTCTATGTGGATGGTCTCAAGACACAATCTTATACCAGCCTCTCAAATAAGCCAGTTTGAAACTGAATATAGATATATCATTTCAGCTCAAGCACAAACTTGGAGGTTAAGGGGGTGATCCTTCTGAGTGATTTTGTGGAAGATAGTTATCAGCTGAAGGGAGGGAAATTGGAAGTAATGAGACACTTCCAAGCTGACAAGAACCAACACCTTCTGAAAGTAAATAAAAAATGTATGTAACACATGAGTATGATGGAGTGGAGGGATGCAAAGTCCAACACATGCAGGTGTGCCTCTGTAGAAAGAGCAGCCAATGGTACAAAACTTTTGTAAAACCAGACCATTTTCAAATTCTGGTTAGCAACAGACACAAGATTACAACTAAACATTATGGTTCTGACCTCCCTCAGGCTTGGTGTTTTATTTCTGTTGCAGTAGGCATTTCACAAAAAAATATAAAATTAAGTTTTAATGGTGTCTAAAAATACAATCATAAAAACATGTCTAAAACCAAATGGCCAGCAGGTTTTTTTTAAATTTTATTGCTGGGTGTCATCAGGGAAATGCATTCATAGCTGTAAAACACCCATACAGTTAACTCAATCCTCTTGTTGCTGAATAAAGCCTTGCGATCTGTGTAGCTGCTATCTGTAATCTAGGCCAGGGGAACTCTTGAGTGATAATAGGGGCTGTAACAGAGTGAAATCCACTCCATTACCAAATATACAAGCTCACTTTTAAACACAGTCTTCTTTTTTATATTTTTGTGTAGATCATTTTGTAAAATATATTGTAAGCTTAGAGACAATTAGTAATGAAACAGAAATGTACTTACCTGGTGTGGGGAGGCAGAGCCTGAAAACAAAAAGGGGACACATTAGCGTTGGAGCCTTTTACAGTGTTTCAGTGAACTGAAACATTACAGTATCCAATGAATTGATACTTGTACAGCTTCCAGTGAACTGATAATTGGTATACATATTACAGTGGACTACAAAGTCTACAATTAAACATGAAGAAAAAAAAAACAGTGTCGTAAAGACTAATTTAAATTGTAGTTCAATGCAATCAAAATGTTACAGCACATCCTGGTCACTTTCTGAGTGCAAATCAGGATCAGAAATGTATTTTTATGGCACTTTCGGTGATGTCATCCAAGAACGATCCGAGTACGAGTATCCTTGAGATAATTCGTTTCTGAGTATGATTGGGAGTATTGAATTCTCTGCACACCACTTATCATTATCTGAGAATCTGCACACCCCTAATGTGCAGGAGCTGCAAAAATAGAGAAACTGAAAAGAGAGAGTCAACCTCAGAAGCTGGTTGTGCTCTCTGTGTTGAAAGTGTATACCAGTAGCAAACTAACAATGTCAATATTTGATTGTATTCAGCTGTTTGAATTGAATGGAATTAATTGTGAACCATGTGGTTTCAGCTGGATGGAAGTGCAGTTCCAGTCCAATACATATACATGACATTTTAGAACATGTAATGAATAGTTAAAAAAAAAACATAGCAATTTTAAAACATGGTGCTCAAACATCATCTTATTGTTACATTTATTTATTGGTTTAATTATTTTCAATTATGTCACAAAACATCCTCCATAGCCTTTTACATGCTCACATTCCTTTTTACATTTCACACTTGTATTTCAGCAGTGTCAATCAAACTTAACTGTGAGGGCGTTACCCTTTACATCAGTGTTTCTCAACCTTTCTCGTAACAATGCCCCATAAGGATCATCTGAGCTTGTCATCGCCCCCTTGCCACAGAAAAAAAAAAAATAAACTATTGCCGATTAACAATGCCGTTTAATTAACATTGAGAATGAGAATTAACCTTATGAGAATTACAGAGAAATAACTCATAAAACAAAAATAATCAAACCCCAGTCACTGGTTTAATCAACATGTAGATACATACATAAAAGTATTGTGGAATATTCCTAACATATTTTTGCTTGCATCCCCTGTGGATCGCAATAGAGATATGCAAACTGGTTCCTTTGAAATTGGGTACCCGGTTCCTGCTTTGGAACCAATGAACTGGATACAAATATCAAGGATCCGGGCGCAATGAGTGAGTATGTTTTTAGTAAAACTGATTATTAAAACATGAATTTCTGTCAAAAATACATTTGATAACTATAACTGACACATTCACACTTAAAAAAAAAGTTCTGCAAAATATTTATTACAGCAATAATGGGGGTTTTCATTTATTTTATTTTTTTTAAATTATATGTATTTCCCTGGAGAATAATTCAGTCTCACTTTTACACAAAGTCTAATCTTGAATCTTCTGCACCTTGAGGGGATCATTCGCAAGACAACCCCAAACCGAACACGACACAATTTCAGCTATTGTTTGCACATACCATGTGGTTAAAAGCTCTGTGAAATTTGCAATTAACAAGGTTCATATACAAGCACACAATGGCTTTCACTGTTGTAATAAAACTGTTAGTGTGCAAATTGAACATTAGTTTGTTAACTTTAATTATAGAGGGCGATTTCATAGGATAATATTGTTAGAACTTTTGCTCACACATTGACATAAGGACATGTTTTTCTAAATAGTTTTGGAACCAGAATAGAAATACCTGGTTCGGAACCGATTCCAAAAATCTCCTCAAATGCACATCACTAGATAACAATAAGAATAAACTGTGAAATTCAGACGTTGTAACATAACATGGCAACAGGTATAAATGGAACGGCTGCTTCGTTCTGCTTGGACCATATTACATTTGCATGACAAACAGGACAGCACAAATGGCAGTGACTTTACTGTGCAGCAACAAACATTTCTGATGATTTTATAGTGCAAAAATGAATGAGTACATCACTGGCACATTGTGTGTAAGTAGTTAATCAACATTTTGAAATAAAAGTGTCCTTAATTTTAAATAAGAAAACACAACGCCTCCTCTTTTTAGCTAAAACACCCCCCTTCCAGCCTCTTGGATGTAAACGCCCTCCTTTGGCTTCAGAATGCCCCTTGGAGCCGGTACCACCCTCGTTGAGTAACACTACTTTGCATCATTGGCTAATCCACCAGGCTGCATTTGCAATCGATTGCTCTTGACTGTAAATATACCTTACTTGTATCTGCACAAACATAGCTAAACAGGCTTTCTAAAAGAGTGTTTCAGTCAGTTTATGTAAAGCATACTGGTTGAAGTTTTGTTGAAAGCCCTATTAGCCAGGCATGCTAAACTTCAATTTGCACCGATGTAACTATTGGCTGCGAAAGAGCGCGCAAGGGTCCTAAAAAATTACCAAGAGTGTCTTCCTCATTGTTCAATACCAGTTGGGAGGCATGATTCAGGCTGTCATTCAGAAAGACGAATCCAGGATTAATTACCTGCTGTTCATATAATAGAGCATGTCACTGAAGAATGCTATAATTGCCCTCTTTGTGCACAGTAGCCTCAATGGTCAATACAACGCCAATCAAAACATCCCCACAGCATTCTACTGCCTCCTCAGTGCTTGACTATGGGAACCATGTACTGCAGCAGCATCCTTTCACCTATAAAAGTACCCATGCACAAAGAGGACAATCACAGGATTCTGCAGAAACATTCCTTGCCATCTTAACAGCTGGCTGCTCAGAAATTCACCCATGCATAAAGGCAATGGTCCAAAATACTCTGTGCGTCCAGAAGTGTTTGTCAGTTTTTATTTGTACCTATATAACAACATCAAACTTAAATTAATTGTACTGATAATTTCCCATCTGCATCTTCTATAACAAACAAACAATTAAAGGTAACAAAGTCATGTAAGTTTTACCTTGTGAATTCTATATTTCCAAGTACTGTATTATGCAATGTAAAATGGTGTGTGGAAATCTGCTGCGAACGATTGACAGACAGAGGGATTATAGTTCACAATGTCACACAGGTGGCTGGGTTTTATTTATAATACATACAGGGATCACAATACAGTTGCAGGCCGCCACTAGGGTATGAGCAATGGTAATATCTAGGGTGCAGTTGTTGACATCATGTGGCTATAATGGTATAGCACACGTCAGAAGTACACAAACAAAGTGTAACAGAAATATCAAGTACAAAAAATGCAAACTAAAAAGCAGTGGATGAAACCTCAGCTAATAAATACAAAAGCTGGCCAAATCAGTGGCCAAGTTCTGCTCCCGCTATAAGAGAGGTCCCGCTCCAGGAATCTTCTCCCTAATACACCCTCAAACTAAGTCCTATTCTCTTATATAATAACGATCTCAGTTTCACAATCTGTGAATCAATTAGCACCTGGCCACATTTCACACCTCAGGCCTACCATAAGCGATATATTTGAAAACATAAACTGAAGACTAGCATTATTATTCCATGATTTTATGGTATAAGATATTACAATCTATAATTTAATTTAAAGTATCATTCTAGTGAAGCTGGTTTTGGCAAATGCATTTTAATATATATATATATATATATATATATATATATATATATATATATATATATATATATATATATATATATATATATATATACAAAGCAAACCACAGAAGGCAAAGATTAATTCCATTAAGTGCTATTTTCTAATACATGATGTTATTATTATAGTGTTGGGCAGATCAATACCTCTTCAGATGAGACACAACACACTTAATTACTGTTAAACAAGTAAAAAGAAAATGTAATTTTCAAGCACCACACACAAACAGTCATTCTGCTGAGTCAACCGTATCTGATACCGAAGCTGCATTCCTAATAAGAACACTGTGCAGATTAGATTAGTCAACACATAGTTAATGTACATAGAGAACATTCAAACATTTCCAAGAAATTCAGCCTGCGAAGGTTTACCACAGATTTTAAAGTTCCTGGCACACATTTTTTGGTTTAATGAAAAATGATTGAAATAATTTTAATTTAAGTATCATTCAGTCAACCTAATTATTACAAGTACACAGAGGAATGCAAAGAAAGGATAACAGAAGCCTGCACACTTAAGCAATAATGTAAAGCCTCACTCCCCTTTTCCTTAAATGTTTATCAGCAGCTTACAGCCCACACATTTCTTACACATGGTTTAATGGGAATTTTTAAATCCACAAACAATAAAGACATTGTATGTCGAGCAAAGACCTGAACTTGACACAGTTATGCAAAAGTTTCCCAGCATTAATGTAATGTATTCAACACAGTCTGTCTCTCTTTTTGTTTATTGATACACATCATAGTACAAGAAACCCACCTTTTGAGTCTTGTAAAGTGAACGTAGGTTTCTTATGCCCCATTATAACCCATTATTTGCATTTCTCGTGTTTACTACACAGTACTGCAGACTCTAATCCTAAAAAAAAAAAAAAAAAAAAAAAAAAAATCTTTATACATCCTAAGGTAAAAAATATATACACTTTATCCATTTCGTCTGGTTGTGACGTTTTGACTGGTGATTACATTTCCTCCAGGAGCTCAGCAACCCTGTAAGAAATCTGCAAAGCAATCCACCAGGATGACTAGTTCTCCTACATGAGACACAGCCTCTGAATTGTCCATCTCAACTACCGTTGGATCTGCCTCTTTGTCATCCGCCAATCCCACAGTGCCTGCTCCTGTTGACCTGGCCATTCTGGCCCATCACATTCCAGATACATCCATGATGCTTCTTTAGCCCATCTTTTCTACAAGGACTGGCCCACTGATAAGATTTTGAAATCCATTGGGGAGAGAGTGAAATTCACTATTCATCTTATATTGCCACTCCATTTCTGAGGAGCCTGTCCCACGCCCCATACCCTCCAGCACAGTGTTGCCAGGCCATCTATGCTGAGCAGGCTCATTCTATCCATCCATCATCTCCACCATCTCCTGGGCCTGTCTCCTCATGTCTGAACTTCCTCACTCCATTTCTAGGCTCCATCCAGCTGTTCAACCTGATCCACTTGCATCCTCTTCTTTTTCTTTCATCCATTTCCAAATTACAATACCTGGAAGCACTGAAAAATCGGATCACCGGGCTTGAACCAGCTTCTCTCATTGACTGATCCCAGCCTGATCCGACCTTTTCAATCATTTTTTCAGTGGACTTTGAGCCAGTGCATGCAGCGTCTATGCTTCCACAGCTCATTATACAGCACTCTGACCCAAAGCCACCTCCTCTACTGCACATACTTTTCTACTAATCAACACCCCACCTCACTTCAGAAACCGTCTCCATCATGCCCACGCTCTCTGCCTGGACTACCAGAGGTTTCCTCCCAAGGGTGTGTTGTTTCTCTCCACTGAGCGGTGAAATGTACTCTAAAATTAATTAACTTATATGATAAAAATGTACTAAAAATTGCAAACCTTTGAGAAATGTTGTGTTTGCCCTCGCACTAGTTCCTAAAGAGGGCCCATACTCTAATATCAGTTATATTTCCATATTTCAATACTGCAACTGATGTCAAATTCTAGAGCATTTCAGAATTAGGAATGCATCTGTTTCTTTGAATCGCTCCAACAGATGCAGATACATCACTGGGGTAAAACTAATACTGCAGTAATTAATGTTCATGTTAAGCTAATATTTTCATGATATTAGTGCCTGCTGGGCGGATTCTGAATAAAGCTCCAAGGTTCTAGCTCTAGTAGGCGTATTGCCTGATAATTCCTTTGTGCATTCCATTCCACTGCAGTAGAGGACCCCTGGTATACTGACACACTGATAGCAGTGGTGTGGACTGTCATGTTGGGTTTAGTGTTTTGACAGATTTGAAAGGACTACCGAGGTTATCAGAGCAATCTGGGAAGTGTGTGTCTGTGTATGTCTGTTCCGAAAAGAAAAGATCCAACTAAAACGTGTTGACCATTGCAAATAAAAAAGCCCCAATAAAGAAACACTATATATAAAGCTGAGAAGTGAAGTTGCATTCTGGTGGAATATTATTACATTATAAGTTCAATAGGGAATATGTTACATCTTGGCAAATGACTTGATTTTCATTACCTCGTGGATTTCCTGGGCACAGTCGTACGCAGCAAATAAATTTAAACAGTTAGGTTTTGTAATCAATATTCAATAAGCCAAAATTATGTGGAGCTAAAGTTTAAATGCTAGTGTACATACAGGTGGAATATTCATCAGTACTGCAAATATAAATACCATTAAAACAGCAATGCCATTGATTAAATCTTAGCAAAAAACTTTAGCACACCATAACATTGACTACTGTACCAGTTCAAATAAAAAGTGTACTAAGGCTGCATACAGATGTTGGGCACACAATCTGTTTATATATTTTTCATATGGGCACCCATTCCTTTTAACATAATAGATTAGATTGGTAGCACGTGATCACATTAACATGTGAAGAAGCATTCTAAAGTGAAAGTTATACAAATCTGTTACAGTTTATGGAACTAATTGCTGTAAGGAGTTTCATTTTAACACATACTTTGGACAGACCATTTAGCTATGTGCTGTGCGATGAATGTGACCCAATCAACATTCAAATCCTTTTACTTTCACAGGTCACATTCATCTAGGAGTAGATTTAATGCACTGCCATAATACAACCTTGTTTTATGGCACTACTGAATCTAATTCCCAGACATAGGGGGAGCATCTAACAAAACACTGCATTAGTAAAATGGTCAATGACATAACAAAAGGGGGTTTTGTTCATGTCAAATGGTATTCTGTGACTTAGTCACAGTCAAATTCAGTTTCTTTTCCTTTTTCAAATATTCCACTTTAAAAAAAGAAATAATGCCCATTGTTAATTTTACATTATACTTTTGCAGAGTTTTCAAGGAAAAATGCAGTATTTTGAAACTTCATTAAGCCTGCAAGCAAGAATCAGCAGCACATAACTTATATTTTAATGCCAGGCTTTGAAACTGCTGATGATGTAGAATTTAAGTGTGATGCCTAACTGAACAAACCTGCCAAGTTGATTGACAAACCAAATGTATCATAGTCCCATTGCACTTGAAAGAATTTTGCATTCGATTCCCATCCACTCTTAATTAGTCACACATAAACCTGTAACCCAAGCTGGAACTGAAAGAATTTTAATTGCTGCATAATAGTTGGTTAAATAAAACTGGAGCAATTATGTTTGGTATTTGGTGCACTCCAGTGTATAATCCGAAGATTCTTGCATTTATTTTTGCAGTAGTGGGTACACTAAAGTTCTTATTTTCTGTTTCAGAATTCCAAGGCACAGATGTGCTCTTATGCTCAACATATGGGGCTCTTTCTAAGAAAACAAACTCCAGTGCAGCCCTTCACTTTTTTTTGTTCCTGTGGAAATAGCCCAATTAGAATGAATTACTTTATCTTGGTTAATTTGCATGCTCATTTCACTGATCTGGGATGACAGCAATTGCATTCTGTGTTTGCTTTAGGAGCCTATTCACTGACATTAAAATTAGGCCACACATTCCTCCTGTGTGCAGAAACACAGGGAGGAATATTTTTAGAGCCTTGTTAGCTGGTGGAGGGGGAGGTAAATACTTCTAAATGACCAGCTAACCGTTATGAACACTGGCTAATTTTCAGGAATGTAATCATTTTTTCCTCTGTGCATGTACAAAGTATAACAAAAATAGAACATTCATAGAATTGTAAACCATTTACTGTAAAGCAGCCTGTCGCCTCTAAATGGAATTATACACCTAACCATACTGGCCTCAAAGAAGCTGTCCACTGCAGTATTTACATTGTAACTGTACCACTGCTCTGAATGTTTAGACGAAGAACTGTGGTAGAAAACTACCTACATATAAAGGGTGTGTGGTTCTTTATTGCTACCAGCTTGCACAATAAACCACCAGGCTTCTGATAGTAACTTTCCCATGTGGTCCTGTGGCCAGTATTTTGAAATATTTCATGCTATTCCAGTTTAGGGCAAAGACATTTGTCCTGCTGGGAGTGAGATGGTGAAGATGGTTATACTTCACACATTATATGTTTCCATCTATTAGACAAAATGCTTATCCTATACATTAACATATGTAGCATACATGTTTTAGTGTGTTAGACTCACCTACATTTTTACACGTACCTCAAGAACACAATCAGTTATTCCACATACTGTAAATCTATAATTGTAATATGCTTTACCATGACTCCTGACATCTTATTACCATTTCTTATTCTATACAATTCTGTATACAATTATTTTTTGTCATACTGTCAGCTCTGATTTTGAGGGACGTATGGTACTGGCATATTTTTATGTTTTCCAAATGACAGGCAATTGTTTAAGAGAAAGAAACACTGATAGAAAGCTTTCATTGATTGCACTGAGATGCCTGGCGTTTGTAAGAACAGCTGCTCTTCTGGTATCGTTTAACAACATTTTAATGGTGTTTAGCACATTGTAAATGTGTCCCCTTTCAGTATGGTGTAACTAATTACATATTAATACTCTACCAGAATTGTTCCAGTAATTTCAATAAGCTTTTTTCAACAAATTGAGCCCAATGTGTTTAGCACTCTGAAAACCTTTAAATTCATTCAACGCACTTCTCTTGTTTTTCTTATTTTTTCTCCTCACATACCATTTCCTTCTGCTGTTGGCACCACTTTTTACTTTTTAAGTTTTGCACAGTTGAGGCATACCATTCAGAAAGCCTGTCAGCAGTGTTTATCTCCAACTCTTAATGGAATAGGGTCAGTATGACTGTACTGGTCAGAGTCCTGCTTCCAGGTTACTCCTGAGTATGAATGTGACAAATCAGGGCCTGTTACATAATTTAGCAGTAGTGTTCTTGTGAGCCTGTCAACAGGAGATTTTGAACAATGCTCAGAGACTAAGTGTCTATGGGGTTGTAAATAAAACACACAAGCAGGGAATGCCTCTTTTATGTGTTTATTAAAACACACCATGGGTTCAACTTAACAAGGATGTGCATCCTTTCTAAAATGAGCTATAAAATGATCAAATTAACAATATGTGAAATAGGGTTCTTTTTCTTAAAAAAAAAACCGAATATAGACATTACACAAATAGCTTTGCCTGTCAAATCTGTTCTGAAATCAAAAATCTAATTTTACTTTTAAAATGAAAATAAGAATAAATGAGTAATGAATCCCCGCATGTATGTTTGTGTTTTGTGTGAAAATTCACAGTACAGATAAAGAATAATACTCTACATCATTTTATAACTATGGCAAGTTTTTAAATGTGCTGTCAGTCAACTGGAAAATTTAAGCAAACCAGCTAAGCAAATGACTGACTAACACTTCATGGAAAATGGCCTCAGGTCTTTTAGCAAATAACCCAGAAAAAGACATGACAAAGGACTTGATATCAACAGCAAGGGGCCAACAGGGATGTCGTGTGTAAGAATTAAGTTGTGCATTGTGTCAAGGGGAAGTGATTATCAATGGTGCCTCAAGGTAATGTAATAATACATAATTCTGCAAATCCTCCCCTATCTGTCAAACTGCCTATACCCAAATCTGACACATAGGCTTATTAAATTAATAACAACTGAGGTACAGAGTGTAGCAGATAATGTGAAAAATCTATACTAGCTTGGAAATACCTTGGCAGAAAAATTAAGAAAATGTCTTGAAAGTTATTTTCATTCTGTGAGATCTATAATATTGTAGAAATATTATATTTTTTGAGGGCTGCATATTGGTGTTTATACTGGTAAATACTGCAGGTAGCTGATACTGTCCTATTATGATGGGACAGAAATGGCACTTCTTAAAACACTGAGGGATAGATGTACTAAAGTGTTGTGGCTGTCTCAATAGTCACAAACCAGTTGCAAACGAGTCGGAAGTCTAGGGCGAAATGTACTAAACAAGCGCAATGCTATTACCGACTTTTTAGGGAATGCTTTGGGGCTACACTTTTTCTTTGCAAGCAACCTTAGATGAATATGTAATTATGGCCGTTCCTGCATAAATTGCCAAAAAGCGGGTGGAGCTAGTTCTAATCAGCGTTCTCAAATATTATAATGAGATTTACTAAAGCTGTCGGCAATTGCATTTGAATCAATTTTTTAAGAGCTTTTGAAAGCACATTTTAAATAGTCGCAATTAGCAAACCTTTAAAAGGCAGTATGAAAAACACTTTCCCCAAACCATGGCCACTGAAATTGCAGCAAGAAGCAGACATTGTCTTCAGCAAGAATGAGTGATTTCTAGGATGAGAAGAGAAAGGGTATTACCCGTATTACCCTCTGTGATATAAAAGAAGGCCAAATTAAGCACAGGTACAGGCTCGGCAGCCACATAATTCTTGAGCTACTGTCTGATTTAAAAGATGACCTGGAGCCTGTCACCCAGAGAAGCCATGCTGTCCCTGCACTAGTCAAACTATTGTCCACCCTTCATTATCATGTCCTTTCAGGGGACTGTGGCAGCTATTGCTGGCATTTCCCAGTCTGCTTTTTCTCATTGCGTTGCCAGTTGTACTCAATGCATGTTTGTGGCAAACATCCAAATACCCATTTTTCCCTAAAAGCAACGTGTACTTACAAGGCTTGAAAACACATTTCTATGACATTTCTGGTTTCCCCAACTTGTTGGGAGCAATAGACTGCACATGTGTGCCTCTAACCCCTCCAGCTCATTCTGAGCATCTGTATAAGAATGGGAAACAGACATATTCTATTAATGTGCAGGTGGTTTGTAATTGTGCAGAATTTAGCACTGCGTCACTAACTAACTTAAATAAAAACTGACAGTATACATTTGGCTTATAGGCTACTATTAATAATACGAATTAGTGGTATAACGCAAACATTTATTTCTGGTCCGTTAATGAGAACGGACTGTCATCCTGTAAGTATCATAACTTGTCAATTTGGCACCATGCTCTATTTTGTGTTAATTGTGTAGTCTAAAACTATATATTAAAAAACAAACAAACAAACAAAAAAACCCAGATAAAATCATTTAGTTTCAATTTAAAATAGTTTTTTCGCAGCAGCATGGTTTATTTTGTGTTACTGGTAGTCTACAGCAGGCTAAAGTAAAAAGAAAATGTGCTAGGTATTCATTTGATTTTACTACTGTACTGTATACTGTATAGGTATACTGTACAGATTAATATGTTTTACATAACTAATGTGTAGCCTACCCAAACAAATTAGTGTTATTTCAGCTCAATGATTTATACATTTAAAATACATTGAGCACTATAGATGTATCTGTGCGATTTTATTGTATTTATTTAAACCAGACACCTCCCTATGCCAGACAAACATGTCCGGTTTAGAAAGGAGCTACTCTGATTATGAAAAGCTTTTTAATAGTGTGGCGGAGTGTCCCGCCCCTTTATGTCTGTCATTGTTTTATGTTGTATGTAGTGTGTTAATGTTGGTGTTTATACACAGGCTATAAATGTGGGTTACGAGCACAAGTGTTTAAAATGTATATTTGTATTTAGGCACGAGGATTGCACAGCACTTCACGTGCAGGTAAAATAATATGTGAGTACGGGGAATTGCACTTTTATTAATTCACGCGCAGTTATACCGAGACTACAATTGAATAATTGATTAGTAATCGAGTCTCGAAGCATAAAAGCTGCATGTTTTGACGCACTCGGGGTTGTGTGTTCGTGAGTGTGGAACGGGAAAGAGGGAAGGAGATTACAAGTATGAACAATTGCTACACCGTGCTGGAAGTTCCAACACAGTACTTGTTTGTTTGTTTGTCTGTTTGTTTGGCTAACGTGCCCTTTGTTTTGTGTGTTTTGTTTGAAAACTTTTGTTTGTGATTATTATTTACAATAAAACTCTGGACGCAGTAATGTCACAGATTCACTGCCATTCCTCATTGTTTGGAGTCTGCATTTCTGGTCTGACTTCACCCCTGCAAAGCCATCCTGTTCACATATAGAAACACATTATTTTTTATTTGGGAAACTGAAACTGATGGGAATAAACTGACTTTTATTATTTTTTCGAAAAAAAATGTCGCTGGACTCTTGCAATGCTAGAGATCTCGCTAAGATGGCGCAACAAATATTTTAATTAGTATATTGCGGCTCTCTTCATTAACATACTTTCTCTCAGTACATACAACAAAATGTACACTTTGCAAATTGTCGTAACAAAAATACAAGTTGCGTTATGCTTGCGATGCAACTGGCTCATCTTAGTACATCTACCCCTAAGTCACTAAATGATGCTGGTGGTGGATAAGGTTCATTCAGAGCAACTAAACAGTGAGGTAATTTATTTTAATGACGTAAATAGTGGCAGATCTTTTAAGGTTATGTGTGTGATGTGTCAAGAATTAGTTCATTTTCAAAGAGATCCAACATCGCCAGCCAACATTAAAAACCCTTACCTTAAGATTGTTTTATTCCTCTTTATATATATATATATATATATATATATATATATATATATATATATATATATATATATCAACCAATAGCACTTTCTGTTTTAATAAATGCTTCATTCGCAAGAAAGGCACTGCAGTTTGACGAATCACACAATCCTTCCAGGCAGTTTTACTGTGCTGAATGATATGGCAACAGGACTAGGAACAAGACGACCATCTTGGTGCATACTTGAGGTGAATCTGACTACAGAGAGCTGCTTCTCTAGTGCTGTAGTCAGGTAATGACTTCGAGCATTTTAGCTAATCGAATTCAGCAGGGACGGAGCACTGTACAGCCTGAGCAGGAATTCTGCTTCTGTAGTCCCAGCACTTACACTTGACTTGCTTACTGGGAATGAAAAGTCAGTGATATCTAACAACTCGTCATTTTCACTGCGAGACTTCTCTGCTTTAATGTTTTTTTTTTTTTTTTTAAGTAATCCCATGGTTAATTAGATATTGTGACATTGCCTGGGCTACACTGCCTGTTGTCACATCGTTCAATATGAATGAAATTAACCTATGTTTATGTAGATTATTAATTGAGCTGTGGCTCATGTTATACTCATCTATACATGTATATTGGTCTTTGCATCCATGAGGCATCCCAAAAGGTCTTTGTACTCAGAACGTGTGCAGTTAGCAACAGGTACAACATAATACGTGTATCTAAGTCATTAAAACAGTTCCATTCTAATTCTTTCTGAAAGGTTTATAGGAGTTTATTCTGTTTTAGTAGAGATGTATAATATAGACATTGTATTTGTAGTGTATTTTAAAATCTTATATCCAGTTCCATAAGTCACAGAGATTGCACACGACATCTACAAAGAAAGGCATTGCTATTGTTTTCTTCTTAAAGGTTGAACATGTGCTTCTAAAAACAACCTCATCCATCAACATTTGTGTTTATTTATCCATACCTACCACAGCGCTACTCGACAGCATTTTTGAATGCTGTAACTCTTTGGCAGGCTTAACATTATTAATCCTTAAAAAAACAGAAATACTGCAGTATGGATAGTTATTGGAACAGGTGAATGTGGGCAGGCATTGCACAGACTTTTACTTTGTACTGGATTTGCACTTGTTATAAAAGCTTGCATCTTGCACTTTGTTCCCATCTTAGCTCATATTGTTCTCTGATTATGATACTTCTTGAAGCTCCTATTAACCTTCTCTGTAATTGTACCTGGACTTTGCTGGTGAACCTTTGTCAATAGGCAACATCATATAATACATATTAGTGTTGTTATAGATATAAAGCTTGATGAACTATAAATGGGTGTATAACTATATATATTATATAGATATATAAATTAAAAAAAAAAAAAAAATAAATTACTTCATATATATATATATATATATATATATATATATATATATATATATATATATATATATATATATATATATATATATTAAAATTAAGCGACTAATCCAATAATAATACAAAAAAATTTCAACGAAAAACAGATACTTTTCCAGAGATTTCGCAAATGTTGTTCATTCAAAGTGCCTCCAAAAATATCACATTTATTGAGAGGTACTATCAAATCGTTAACTAAGTCAGTTTTTTTGCCAAGTAGCAACCAGCCTACAAAGGTGAAAAGTACAACACAGACTCCCTGTGTATAACTGCCCTTGCCTCCCAAACCCCCTACGCCTCCACAGCCAACTGACCTGTCCACACAATAGTTGTTCTATTGATTCTTCTTCTTCTTCTTCTTCTTCTTCTTCTTCTTCTTCTTCTTCTTCTTCTTCTTCTTCTTCTTCTTCTTACTATTATTAAAAGGCATTTACAGGTTCTGCATGGGCAATGTGCAGCTGATACTCTATTGTTCAAAGATGAGGAAGAATACACTAACCATACTGTTCTGTCTATGAAGGGGTTCATAAAGACTCACTAACTTTAATTTCCATAAGAATTGCTGCAGGGATACATATTGCACTTGTTAAGCAGACTTTAATGATGTATTCATGGCATTCTTTCAGCACAGTGTCCTTGGCAGGACAAAGTGCACAGAGGGGCTGGTGCAGTACTGTGGCTATCCTCACTGCCATGGCTCATGCTCCCAGCTACTCCTACTTTGGGGCAGCCTGCCAAGCTGGCGCTTGTCTTCTGAGCTAATGCTGCTGGATGATAACACTTGCCATTTCAAATATTTGTTTAAGAATTTCCCCATAATTAGAGAGACACAAAAAAATTACTAACTGCTTTTTGAACACTGTTTCATGTACGATAACCAAATACGGTACTAGATCCAAAGCTACCCCACTCCTCTCTTCCTTGGTGTCATTATTGGGGTTATCTCTTCACTCTGGGCTGTTACAAGTTGTAGTAGCATATATACAGTTTAGGACGAAACAGCTGCAGCATGCAGCTTATGCAACAGCAGTGAAACTATTATGTACTGTGAAATGAGAAACTACTTTGAACAACTGTTCTTTAAATTGTCTATAGCAGATAACGAATTGTGCAATTAAGTATAGGAAGAAAAGAACTGCGTGTGAAGAACTGCAATTATTAGTGGGGTTTAGAGGCGATGTAGTGTAAATTCACAGCCATAAAACTTTGTGATGCTTTTAAGATTCATTGCTACACTAGCTGAGTGACAAAGAAGTACCAGTTGTATTAGGGCTAGTAATGCACTACTGGCATTGGCTGCATCAGTTATTATTTGTCTCTGTCATAATTAGGTTAAGTACCCATCCAGCATTAAAATGTTCATGTGTATTATTTTGAAAAACAAAGCATTATGAGGACACAGCTAATTAAACCTTCACATATCAATGACAAAACGGTCTTAAATACCTATATTTACTATGGGAGAGGTCTTCATTTAGTAACTCACAGTAATCAATCATGAACTAGAGACTGCAGGGTCAAGAGCTAATGTTCCTCTAAGATTTGTATTATTTCTAAGCTATAACTAAGGAGACTTGTTGATTTTGTTTGCTTGAGGCTTGTGGTATCACTTCTCTTTGTCTGGAACACATAAAGGCAGTGGAATGATGACACAACTGAAGTCCGGTAGTGTAATTGTATACAGAGCATTCATGGTCTGCTGAGGACTGACTTTTCAGCAATAAGTAGTAGCGTCGGATGTTCTTTTTGATCGTTGTCCAGTCTTGTGCAGAGTCAGTTTGTCTTTGATGCTCGCTACATGCCTTGTGTGTTATTGAACTAATTTAAACTCTTTAGTGTGGCATGCCGCAGACAACTATAACTGATAACAGCAGCGATTAGGGACTCCAAATGGTGATACATCAGATTAGGTGTAATTAGCTAGTCTACATTTGAACCTATTTGGTGGTCCAGCTCAAATACATGGATACACAACTGCTTTTAAAAAAAAGATGATAATATGAATTAAGTTGTAAATGCTTAGTACAGGTGTAGCAGGGCTGGGGCCATCCACATAAGGAGGCAGCTTCTGTGATAGTTTATTGTAAATATGATTGTTGTGATGGTAGAAATAAATAATACTGTGATTGGTTTTTAATGGGGAACCTGACACTGTGTGTTGCAGCCTGCCTGCTGTGTTTAGTTGCTGGAACAAAGCAGATTGTGTGTGCTTACCAGCTGTGAGTTCCTAATCAACAGGTGGGCATGGTGCAGCAGAGGGCCAGAATAAAGGGGTCCTGATTATACAGATCGGGGCTGCTGTATGCTATAGGGGTCAGAGCGCTGCTCTTGCCCAAACATCAGTCTGTCTGTGCTGCTGAAATGATTGGGTTCAGGAAACAAAGCCACCCTCTCTAACGAAGATCGAGCATATATCCAAGGTTTGAGATGGATGAACTGCCTGATCAGCAGGGAATTAGTTTTGGGATAGTAGATCCCACCCAGAATAGCAGACAGGTGTGGAAGCGGGACCTCCATTTGTTAGCGAATGCTGTTTTTTATGGCCAAGGAAGGAAGGAAGGACAGCGCCTCACTTGGTGAGGTAGGATAGGTGCATGAGCTGTGAAAGGATAGTGTGGCCGGGGGTCCCCTCTGACTCACTCGGTGAGAACCGCCCTATTGCGAAGACGTCGGGGGAGTGAATCCGCACTTACCCCTCCAGAGGAGACCAATGCAAAGGCACAAGAAAGAGAGAGGAGGAGGAGAAAGCAACACACTACACTAGACAGAGAAGGAGTGTGAGATTGGGGTTTAAATAGAAGGTTAATGATGATAATCGTTAATTAAGCAGCCCAGCTACCACCCCCCAAATTTCAATGACATGGTGCGCTGATGTGGTAAACTTACTTTCTAATGTACAGTGATAAACCGAGTCTTGTGATTTACCTATTGGAATCCTGCAAATGAATTTGGATGATACTTTTCAAACAGTGACATTTAATTTGCCATACAGTTACAGTCACTAACCTGTTACAGTATTTCATCCATGTAATTAGCATACACCTTTTCTACCCCACTTATTGTGCAGTTGAACAGAGCCTTCAGCACTCAAATGACTTCCCTTAAATTTGGTGGAGTGGATTTTTACAGGGCTCATTGAGCTTGCAGTAAATGTTGTGCTATTATTTCCAAAGACAATATAAATATTTGTGCGTACCTCTAATAAATCTTTTCAAAAAACTTTCTAAAGTTATTTTCATTCCTTTTATTTGCCCAAAAACCTCCTTGTTTTCAGTTACAACAAAGAAAAATGCATACATGGCTGACTCTATAGCCTATTTTTAATAATAAAGGATAATTATGTCTTTCACCTCACTCGCCACTGCAACTAGCACCATCAGCAACATTATCAGCAATGCATTTTCATAGTGTACACCTGGGGTCATGTGACCAAGATACATTAATCTACAGCTATGGCCAAAGTTAGGCCAACCCTATAGAATTAATTCGTTTTGCTTCACAAAGTTGAATGAAACCTGTTGAATAATGTTATCATTGTGATTGCAAAACTTTTGGCCACAGATGTAGAACTTGTTTATTTGTTGCACTATTTATGTTTTAATTAATTAAACAACCTCTAATTATGCAATCTACATATGATCATGCTCCTAATATCACAGTATTTGCATGGCATACTTGTAAAATAAAAAGCCCATTGAAAAGTTAGTTTAGCATCTGCAGATCAGCAGCTGTTTATGAACTGGCCCCCTGTTATTCTTTTCACAAAATAACTGTTCTAAAGGGTCATTATCTAACACATTATAGCAATTATTAAAATGCCTAAAGTTTTTTTTTTTCGAAGTAATGGTATGATAAAAGTGTTGTGTGCCTTGTGTATACTTTTCACAGCTTTCTGAGCTGTAGCTATTAATATTAGTCTTGTAAGAAAAAGAAAAATAAGTAATTCAAAGCTGAACCATTAAAATATTAAGCCCATCTTTGTGTGACCTTGTATATTTGTCTCTTCACAAGACTTTAAAAAAGTCATATCAGAACTTTGCTTTATATAAATGCTGCTAATCTGCACATTGTTCAAAGGAAAGGGAACCCCGTCATTCTAACCTGTTATAAATTGAGATAACAGCAGTCCTACTGCTAAAGCTGTTGTCAGCTGTGTTTTTGACAGGATAAAGTAGTCAAACATCGCCTCCACTCACCACAAGCTCTCAAAACAAAGGACCAGCAGGCTGGGAGGAGACAGCTTAAACCCAGCAGGCTGTCTTTCAACTGCTAAATAATCAAACACAGAATGGCATGTCTGTGCCAACGGTAAAATGGAATCATGCTGCGAGAGGGATTTGGCTAGACAAACTCAGACCCCTAGAACCGCTGAACACTACACAAACGGACGTCAGGGCTGCTGTGGAGGCATTCATTCTCCGTGGCTGAAAGGCTGCCTGTCCTCTGGGCTGGAGGGAGGGCTCAGGGGGGGAGGCAGTCAAGGAAATGGTTGAGTGGTTGGGCACCAGGCCAGAAAGCTGTCTAGTAAGTCTGTCAAACTGACAAATTAACACTCTGCATGGGAAAAGGCCACAGCAGGGGCAGCTTTGTGCCTTAAGCCGGCCCAACAGACTTTTATGTTTCATATTTGGTTCCAATTTCTTTCTTTCTTTTTTTCCAAGTATCCAACTTTTTTTTTTTTTACATTTCTGACTAGCATCTTTTGTTTCAGCTAACCATCTCTGCAGTTCTTCCTAAAGGACCAAAGATAATGTATTGTTGGCCATTTTATTATTGCACTTTTCTGCTTCCTTACCTGTAGCTGGTACCACTGCTCTAAATTGAATGTTTATAGACAAAAGGCTGATATATATTCTTACTTGGTTATTAGCAAACTATATAGCTGTAGAGGGGCATGGATTTATTTCCAGCTGCGGGTGACTCAGCTATGATGTAAGTCTAGAAAAAGCACTTTGGGGGGGAGGGCATTTTACCTAATAAAACTAAATACCACAGGGACCACAGTAAGCAGCCCTCTATTTATTCTCAAGAAAAATCATCATACAATTTTGCCGAGAGCAGGACATGAATTTCTGTGCCTTCAACAATATGGACAGAGTGTTAAAAATAGCTCATCATCTTAGATGATTTAATCCAATATTTTACTCTGTATCTTACACATATTGCTTTATAATGCTTTTACCATGGTATACCACAGTAAACTTTAATAAGGCAATTCAGATAGCACAACTGCATGCATAGTAGTACACTTTTGGAGAATTTCCCTGGTTACATGGATGTGTTTCTTGAATATGAGAGAATAGATAGGTGCAGAGATAAATACATTAGAGCTACAGGGAATGTGTGAAGGGTTGGAGATCTATCCATTATCAATAACTGCTTACTCCTTTACAGGGTTGTGGTGAGCCAGAGCCTAACTTGACATACACGGACTACACCCTGGACAGGATGCCAGTCCATTGCAGGGTACCACACACACTGAGGGCAATTTAGAATGACCAATTAACCTGACCAGCATGTCTTTGGACTGTGGGAGGAAACTGGAGTACCTGGAGAAAACCCATGCAGACACAGGGAGAACACAGACAGACTCCCCTAGGCCAGACTTGAACCCATGCCCTTGGCACTGTGAGGTAGCAGTGCTAACCACTATGCCACTATGCCACTACACCACTGTGCTGCCTGGGGTTGGAGCTGAGGATTCTGAGAAAAGCATTTTGTTTATTTGCAACATCTGTGAAACTTTGACTACAAATTATTGTATGTAGTGAAGTCAGACACCAGTATATTTAATAGTTAAGACTGGCAATATTTAGTGGCTCTCAGTGACTCCCCTCCGAAGTTGCTTACATGTTTTATGATCCCTAGACAAAAAAGCCATCAGAATTGATATTATTCTCTGTTGTCTTTTTTTTGTTGTTTTTTTTTTTATATATTTAGCTGTTGCCCATTATTTTTATTTTCTCCCAATTTGAAATGGCCAATTATTATTTGGGCTCAGCTCACTGCTACCACCCCTGTGCTGACTTGGCAGCGGTGACGACAAACACATGCTGTCCTCTGAGGTTGTTGCTGTCAGCTGACTGCTTCTTTACACACTGCGGATTCACTATGCAGCCACCCAGGAGCTACAGCGTAGGAGGACAATGCAGCTCCTGGGCAGCTAACAGGCAAGCCCGCAGGTGCCCGATCAGACTACAGGGGATGCTGGTGCGCGGTGAGCCGAGGACACCCTGGCCAACCTAAACCCTCCTCCCTGGCGACGCTCAGCCAATTGAGCGCCACCTCCTGGGAACTCCCATCCACGGTTGGCTGTGGAATAGCCCAAACTCGAACCTGCGACGTCCAGGCTATACGCATCCTGCACTCACGCAGGAAGTTTTGATAGACTTTAATGATGCAACTCTCTATAAAAGGTTTCTGCAATGCACTGTAGCTAGCACATATAGCACATTTGCTTGTGACGCGGTGCTTCTTGACCACTTTGAAACCCTAGGGGGTTTCAACAGTTTGAGAACCCTGATTTAGATCAACTGCTGTAAAGATCCTTAAAATAGAATCAAAAATGTGTAATTGAAACTTTTAGATGTGTGAGAAAGGGAAATTGTTCAAAGTTGTAGGACTCACTGTGTAACTGTCTTCTTCAATTCCTTCAATGTATGACTATGTTGAGGTAGGAGGGTTAAATAAAGCTGGACAAGAAACATTTACTTGATGGCCTTGGATTTAATAGCACCATTTTTTTGTCCGACAGCATCTGGAATCTAACCTTTGTGCCACAAACAAGAGGAATAAATCTTTTTTATGTTTCCATACATGTGAGCAAAGTCTTAACTGGCTTTGTGAGAGTTGCTTTTCAAATATGCATGCAGCAAAACTGCAGTCATGAGATACGGCTCGGTTAGCTCTCAGAGTTACTGTGAGACATTATTCTTTCACTTCTATCACTGTGACAGACAGGCCAGGGATCATACTTTTTATTCACCTCTGGCTGTAGCTCGATTGTATTTAAATTGATTAGTCTGCCTGGAGTTTCAAACTCTGCACCTGTCATTTTAACAACTAAAATACACACTGACCTAGACTGGAGTCTATACAACACAATAACAAGACTACAGTCTTATAATTGCACAGCCAACATCCACAGTTGAACAGGGAAAGGTTTGCAGCATGAACTAAAGATTAGAAAAAAATAAATAATCAACTGTAGATATTAGATATCATGGCTTAATTATTAATGTTACTTTTGACATTTAAAAAAAAAAAAAAACTTTATTCAATAAATTTAATTTGCATCACATATTTAATGTATATTCCTCTATAGTAAAACTTTTTTTTTTTTAAATAAAAGACAAATATAATTTGAATCGCACAAACAACTGGAACTCCCTTTCTTTCCCCAGTGCAGTCCCTCACTCACACACTAGCGCTGCTCAAACATCAACAGATCATGAACCAAAGAACAGTACGCAAAATCAGTATTAATCCTGGCCTTTAACAGGAACCTAAGCATCATATTAGCACCAGTTAAACCACAGTTCTGCAATTAATTTTTTCTTGTCTTACAAATTACTAGCTTACTTTGTCCAAATATAAAATTAATTAAACAACATTTAAATCTTTCATTCCTACTGTAAGGGTAATTAAAAATGAACAGCTTCTTTGTAAAAGTCACATTAAAAGAGTCCAGTAATTGTACAATAAAAGCAAACAATAAATTAAGCCGACTACAGTTGGCAAATAAGTGGAATACAGTTTCCTCCTCTCCATAGAATGCTCAGGCTGTGCTAGCTGTGGGGTTGACATGATGGACATAACGCCCTGTGGTGATGATGTAGTGCAGGATGTGCCACTGCTGATCCCCTGAACGCTTGGGTAGGGATGGTTTATACAAAGTCCTCCATATCAGAACAGTATCATTAGCGCATTTCATATGGTCCAACCACTTAACATCAGGCAGAGTTCGTAGGGAACCCACATGGCACACCTTCACACAAACAGTTGTTTTTTTTTTTTTTTTTTTTTTTTTTTTCCAATATAGTGTGTAGAACAATTCTGCAATGTGTCAGTACTGCACCACCTCCCCTCTAATGTGCTACTGCTGCACCATCTCCCACCTTAGGAGAGAAAGATTCTCTGAGTTAATTTAAAGCTCTCTCCAGTACTCTGAGGGAATGGACCCCCAGCTGCGTGGCCTGGCTCTCAACTTCTCTCTACTGCCCAGCAGTCACCAATAGCAGATGTTTTAGTTTGGTGACTCCTCAGGCCATGAACACAGAGCACAGTGCCCCTGAGTGGAGACTTTCCACAGGGAAGAAAGGATTGAAAAGCATCAGCTCTGCAAGCAGTGAGCTTGTGGTTGAAAATTCCTCTTGTCTTTTCACTTTAACCACTTGCCAGGCATTGAGTAGATTCCTATAAAACTCCAGGAGCCCAGAGGTGTCTATCCTGGACACATTCATCAAGACCAGATGCCAGTCCCACCCCAGCACCTTCAACCTTGAAGGAAAGAGAAAGCAGTGTGTCTCCAGCTCAACTGCTAAGAAAACAGCAGCCGTTCAGCCACCTGCAGCTGGAAAGCAGCTACGAGACTGTGAACATCGATCAACCCCTGGCCCCCCTCTCCCGGGAGTAGGTATAAAACAGCAGGCCGGAGCCAGTGATGTCCATTCCAGAAGAAGTGTGTGAGCTCTCTTTGAATCTCAGTTAATAGCTCTGGGGGAGGGTTTAGACACACTAGTCTATGCCACAACATGGAAGCCAGCAAATTATTTATTAACAGGACCCTCCCTCTATAGGAGAGCTGAGGAAGCAGCCATCTTCAGCCATCTCCGTCCCAGTTATGCCTTCTGTACTGCTG